>NC_079520.1:25877614-26027226 GCF_003711565.1 Takifugu flavidus | reverse complement strand
ACCTTAGCTTTGAACACAGCAGGAGACTCTTTATTTTTTTAACGTCATTGTTGTTTTATTGTTTTTGTTGTACGCTTCTTCTTCTTTATGTACAGCATTTTGTTCCAACTGTGGCTGTTTTAGAAAAGGCTTTATAAATAAAGTTGATGATAGCGATGAGGACGATGATTTTGAGGAGGATGACAAGGAGGAGGAGGGTGATGTTGATTGGCTGATGATGAGGTCGATGATGAGGAGGATGATGAGGACGGCGATGATGAGGAGGATAATGAGGAGGAGGAGGAGGATGATCAGATCCTTAAAAATGACACTTGCAGCAGGTTGAGCTTGAACCTCCTGATCTGCTCAGACCAGCTGCTGGCCTGAGACTGAGATTAAACTCAATGACACTTCCACGTCCTCCCGTACCTGCAGCCTCAATCCAATAAGCACTCCTCCCCCCCCCTCCCCCCTTAGTCCCATTTGAATTTTGCTGAGGGCGGAGGTTCTTGTCCTCTCCCCAACATCAAAAACACTCCCTCTCCTTCCTCTCTGTTCCTCTCTCTCATTCTCTTCATCCACTGAGCAGAAAATTGCTCCAGTAGCTGTTGCGGCCTTTATCGGCGTGAGCTATCTGTCTTGATAATTGACTGCTGCGGGTGAACGTGACGGCCATCGTTGTGATGCTTCCTGCCAATGTGACGTGTTGATAATCCGCCGGGCCCGCAGCTGTCGCGGCGTGTTGCAGGGCTACAGCACGGTGCATACACACCGCAGGCCGAGCGCGTGTGTGTGTGTTGGTGTGTGTGTGGTGGGTGGGGGGAGAAACACTAAATTAGGAATCGGGAGCAGCGAGTGGGTGTGGAGGAAGGGGAAATGGGTGTATACACGCAGAGAACGTTGCACAGAAGCAAAGATGGATGCGCCTTCGCTGTCACACTGGATATTTAAAGTCAGCTGCAGGAAATAAACTCATCCCAACCGCTCCGCCACTGGCTCCTGAACGCCGATGATTGCTCTGCAGCAGCGCCGTTCGCCGTAGATCTGTGGCGCCAGAGCGCCGCGGCGTCTGCACGAGGACGTCCAGCTCATTCACCGCTCAGCTGCCGCCACAAAGAATTCCAAAACTCATTTATGAGGCGGAGCAAAGCCAATATTGAAGCCATTGTTCCCGATTCCTCCCTGAAATACCTCCTGTTTCATGCAGAAATTTGAGAAATTTCCTGATCAGTGTTCCCATCGGAATCGGAACTCTGCCAGAGTCCACTGTCCAGGTGAGTCTCACCTGAGCTGCCTCACCGGCCTGGAGGGACCCGGCGTGAACATTTCAAGTAGATAAAGTAGATGATGGATCCCCCCCCCCTCCCACCACCACCACCAGCAGCCGCGCCTGGATGTGGCAGTTGGAATCCATCTTGAGGACAACAGTAAACGCGAGAGGGCTTTGATTATGTAACATGGAGGCTGCCAGACGTCTCCAGCTGGAAGAAGGACGCTCTGAGTCACCACATTAGCATCGCGCAAATCAAAGAAACCACACACCCCACTTGATATGCGGCACGAATACGAACGCCGCCGTGCTCGCGGAGCTCGCCGCGACCCACATGCCGGTGTCACAGCGGCCGTGCACGGCTGAACGCCGCCGCCGCTCACCCGGAGGAGTCACTGCGGCACAGGTGCCGCGCCGCCAGAGCCCCTCGCTGACAGGGGAAGGTGTGATAGTCACCGAGGACAAGTCTGACTTATCTACTGGAGAGGGGAGAGGTGTGTGTGTGTGTGTGTGTGTGTGTGTGTGTGGGGGGGGGGGGTTCTGCTCAGAGCTCATGTGCAAACTGAGATAGGGAACAAGAGGGAAAGTAGAGGAGAGAGAGAGAGAGAGAGAGATGGTTCATTTGCAGCTCGTCCCCATAGACTGTAGAAAGGATTATATGGAGAGGGAGGGGGGGGAGGGGGAGTGTGTGTGGGGGGGTGCTCATGTTGTGTTTTAGCACACACACTCAACACTCTGCCTCTACTGCACCGTGCACTCTCTCAGCTCGCTCCTCTTTTTTTTCCTTTTTTTTCCAAACACACACACACACACACACACACACACACCACTGCCATGTAGAGTTCCCAGCCTGGGGGGGGGGTCACACCAACCTGCGGAGGACCACGAGCCAGGTATGCTCTGTCCGTCTGTCCGTTCCGTCCGTCCGTTCCTGCTGGCGTTCTGCAGCAGCACAGTATTGAGTTTGTCGCCGTGGAGACCCCAGCCGCTCGGGCTCTGCAGGATGCATGAGGAAGGATTATCCAGCTGCTGTTCTGCCCCAAAAACGAGAGCGAGAGAGAGAGAGAGAGGAAGAACTGAGCTTTCTCCTCTGTCATACGTGACGGAAGCTAGAAGCGCCAGACTTGAGGACGATGTCCAGCCAGACTTCTGTCCCAGAACCACTGGACGAAGGCGATGTTCTAAACTCAGGTCTTCCCATCCGGTCAGATTAGCTTGTAGCATTTAAGTTTACGGGGGAGCCTAAACTTCTGATGTTGTCCGTGGTTACCTGCGCTGTGGTTGGTAAATGTGTGTGTGTGTGTGTGGGGGGGGGTTGACAGTACTTACATTTCTCTGTTTATTGCTCTGACCAAATGCCCCCAGACTTTAGACCAAACTACCAACTTTAATCACAAACTTAAAATTCCGCTGGCTGACTGTTAGATTGGAGCTACTGAACGATGGTTGCTCTCCCTCTCTTCCCGTCTCTTCTCCCTCTTTCAATCCTTCTTTCCCTCCATCTACATCCCTCTCTTCCTCTCGCTCCCCCCCCTCTCTCGGTCCCTCTCCTTTCTCCCTCTCTTCCTCTTGCTCCCCCCTCTCCTTTCTCCCTCTCTTCCTCTCACTCTCCCCCTCTCTTGGTCCCTCTTCTTTCTCCCTCTCTTCCTCTCGCTCCCCCCTCTCTGTTTATCTGCCCCTTCTCTCTTTTCTCTCTCTCTCGCTCTCCATCCCTTTCTCTCCCCCTCTGCCTTCTTTCTCTCCATCCTTCCTCTCCACCCTCCTTTCAGCCACCTGCCCCTCCCTCCCTCCCTCCCTCCCTCCCTCACTGCCGCGCTACAGCTGGTTAAAATGCAAATGTCCGTGTGGACGGGATCATCAGAATTCAGCGTCTCTGTCTCAGGGTCTGTGTGCGGGCGGCTGCAGCTGCTCCGTTTTTCACGTGTTTTATTTTTGCCGCCACGCAGAAATTCGCACTCCAACCACCATAAACATTTGTCTCCGAGAGTGTCGTGTCGGTGTCTTTTTGAGAGTCCAGAGACAAGAAATCTGGTGGCTTCCCGTTGGATTGGAGGGGAGTTGAGCTGCAGGGAGATGACCTAGCGAGCTCCATCCTAAGCTTTTAATCAGAGTCGCTGCTGACGTCTCCCTTTGATTTCTTTGATCTTCTCTTAGCGAGAGTCATGAGCGTTTCTAGAGAAATTGGAAATAAATGGCGTTGTAGCGGAGCCTGTCTCACTCAGCGTGGTGCTAACAGACCCTGCTGCATACTATTACAACAATGTGGTCTGACCCAGTTTTCACCAGTGGAATCCGATCATTGATCCAGTTAAGTTGGGTTCTTGAACAGCGAGCCAGTTGGTGGCGGAGCCACGTTTTACAGCTCCGTTCTCGTTGAGTTTGAAAACGTCCAGGTGAAGAAGAGTGTGCGGCGTCCTGCCAAGTTCTAATCATCACCAACAGATACATTTTTTTTCCTGCTTTTCTAGCAAAGTGGTTTAATTTAATTCTCCCTCACAGCTGCTCATTAGACCACAAATGAAGGTAAATCTTCAAAACCTGGCTGAAAATCCCCCTGCAGGTGTGTATGGAAACCACCTCTGGAGACTCGCGCGTTCTCCTGCTGTCTGTGTTTACCCCCCCCCCCCCCGGCGTTCTGTCCATCCATCCATGACTCCTGTTCAAATCTTCCCAGAAAAAATCGCGGTGGCGCGGCGACCCAGTAGCGTGATGTCCAGCTGAGCCACCGGGGCCTGAACTGCTGTTAATCGCATTCTAATTCTGTCCCCCCCCCCCCCCAAGGGACAGTGACCTACAACAGCTACAACTATTGGTTCTGGCGTGTAGCCGACTGAGCTGTCAGCCTCCTGCGCTGAGGGCGCCTGGGCCCAAGGCGGGGTTTGATCAGCACGGAGATCAGACTCGGGTCAGAACTGGTGCTCTGGGACAGGTCTGGGAGGGGGGGCATCACACATCTGTCAGGGCACCCAGGTTTATGTCAGCTGGGAGATGAAAGACTTCACGGAAACTGAGCGTTGGGGTATCAGTGGTTGTTTATGGATTTGTTATTTGGCGCCGAGGTTGGCGGGATTTTTCTTATCAGCGTGGCGACTTTAAGCTCTTCGGGGGAACCAGGCTGCCGTTTGAAGGTGGCGTCTCGGCTGAGTGGATTCCCCTCCTACTTGACTCTGAACATCGGCCCTGTTAATTGCCCCAGCATTCCATTTTTATCCAGCACAGGTTGACTTATGACCGGCTGAGACGTGTTACCCACAATGCACCTGTCTCTGATCCGAATATAACTGAGCCTGAATAAACGTAACTACCCAAAGAGGAAATAGTGTAGTTTTATCTCTTGTCCTATTCTGGCTCAAATCTCAAAGGCTCTTTATTGATGCGTCATGTTCCGCTCAGAGGGAAGTTTTCTCCTCTCTTAAATGGAACGCTCATTGTTTTAATCCCGGCCGTGCGGCAGCAGGTACCGACCCGCCTGCTTTATATTTGTACACACAGACGCCGCCGTTGCGTCCCAGTGTTGATGTGATAAATGAATCGCGCTTGTCAGATTTCAAAGAGTCGCCCCCTTCGCAGCGCCGCCGTTTTGGGTTGCACATTCGGAGGTTTCTGCACCGAGATGTCGATGAAAAATAATTTCCTCCCCCCTCCCGCAAGCAAATATTTACTGTCCAATCTTGCTTGTGTTTGATTTTCCAGCCGACGCCCAGAAACCGGACCCGGGCTGCTAAATCAGCCGCCACTAATAGATCTCGATCTCTGACTCATCCGGTCCGACCGTTTCGTCAATGGTACCAATTACTCACCTTCAGGACGGGGGCTGAACTGGGACCGGCCAAAAATATCACTTTCTGACGACGAGAACTTCCTCAGTGAGCTGGAATTGATGTCTGGCGTCGGCTCGCAGTCTGACATGGACTGGGGGGGCGTTGAGATGGAGACAGAGGCCGTGCACAGGATTCAGGGAGAGCTGACAAGTAGTACAGTTTCTGTATGTGTGTGTGTGTGTGTGTGTGTGAGCTTGATACTGAGGGTGAGCTGACCCAGAGAGGGGCGAGCCAGCGGGGGGCTGAGGTCCCGCAGACCCAGCAGCAGAAGGTCAGAGTGCAGGAGCCGGTTCAAACCTCAGCTGTCATTTCCTCATCCTTAAGGAAAAGTCCCCCTTTTATGTCGCATCCATAAATGATGATTGTCTTTGAAGACGGATCTTCAGAGATTCCTTCTGCTTCGGTTTCTCTCCGGCGGTGTGTGTGTGGAGCTTTTCCTCATCCCTGTTTCCTCCGGAGCTGCTGGAGACGGAGGTTCACGGTGTTAAACTGACAGTTTTTATCCTCTGTCTCAGCCAACAGTCCCTGAAGATGGCTCCGTACATCTGCTGGGTCTGCAGCTCTCCTTACTCTGGAGTTGCTCTTTTTTCCTACCTTCACCTCTCGCACAGCGGCTTCTCTTGCATTTTTCTACCCTCTTCTTATTATGGCCTGTCTAGACAGATGCATTCTAAGTCTGGACCTCATGTTACAGGTTCAGGTCGTTTTCTCACCACTTTCCTAAAGACCGAGGTGGAGGAGGTCCTGGCATCTGCTCTGGCCCCGCTGATATCAGGAGATCCGTCTGGTATTTCGAGACGCCCCATAACTTTTTTATCAGCTCAGAATGAATTATGAAGCACGCAGGAGGTCAAAGGAAGAGACCGACTTCCCAAACATCTTTAACCAGTCTTCAGGCGCTTCGCTCCCCATCAGAGGGAAATGGCTCATTTCTGAACACGAATGCAGGAGAGCACGCCCCCTAGTGTCCAGTCCTGGTGTCAGAAAATCTGTTACCTGCTGTTGCTAATGAGTCCAGTTACTTAAAGTTGGTGTTTGAGACACATTTGAACTTTAACATTTGATGTGTTTACGGCGACTTCGGGAGTCTCGTCTTTCATGTGGACTTCAAAGAGAGGCGCACTGATGAGCGTCCTGATGTGGTTGATAACACGTTTGGTTGCATGTGACAGTAAAGGCTCTTTATGACGCTTCGCTGTGATTGTGAACGCCGCTGACGGCAACTCAGAAATCCTGTTCAGAAACAGACCATGTTCCAAATATAGCCCTCGCCAATGTTGAGCGCTGATCTTGTTTGGGTTTTATTCTAATTTTTAAGTGCCTGGAGAGCTGGATATTATAATTTGAGGATGGAGGAGCGGCGTTATTTCACCCTCTCCTGCCGCCGTGCCTCCTCCTGTAATTAAAGGTTTGATTAGAGAATTTTCTGATGACGGAAAGAGGGAGTGAACGGCCAAAAGCATCAATTTCAGGAAATTTACATTATGGAAACCAGGAGATGGACACGTACATGTGGTAGGATTGAAACACGAATAAATCACACAAGAGGAGGAATAATTAGTTCTGAGCCTGATGAAAGCATGGAAGTAACAAAAGACTGAAACACACACACACACACACACACACAGGTCTGGACATGGCCTGCACGGAGGTCGTTGGAATGTGTTCCAGACAGATGAATCACAGTATCAGTGGCACAGTTCTGATCGATCCCCTGTTGTTTTTTTTAGATTTGCTCACCACAGCAATGACAGAAGTGTCACGATATCGAAGGAACAATAAAGAATGGTAAGAAAAGACCATCAGGGCTGCAGCTTAGATAGAACAGTTCCAGCCCATCATCTAATGTGTGAGTTTTTACAATGATACTCGATGAATCAGAGCCGGTGATCTCCTCTGATATTTGTGGAATCCACCATAAAATGAGCTGACCCTGAAAGGTGCTTGACTATTTCATTTGGCTGAAGTGGATATTGTCAATGAAATATTTTGAACAGGAAGTTCTGGGTGAAGCCTTCACGTAAAATGAAGCGACAAGCTCCCATCTGGAGCTTCCCTGTTTTATAACACCCTTAGTTATGCTTTTATATAAATTAAAGTCTCTGTCATGGATACACGCCAGCATACCTCCACACTCCTGTTAGTGGTTTTACACCCGGGACCAAATCAAACATTTCCTCCAGCTCCTTGTCTTACTCGTGCTGTTCGGTTTCTAAAACTCACAAGAAACTCGTCTTAATTACAGGTTTGACTCCCCCTAAACTTCCCCCTCTTTGTGACATCTGCCTACTCTACAACAGATGTATTTATTTTTTAGAAATAACAAACCCAAACCTGCAGAAATCTCCTCCCCGAGTGCACAAAGCTGCTCGCGGCGTGCCCACAATGCTAACTCAGCTAAATTGCCGTGACGTCGATTCATCCTCAGAGCAGCTGATGAAATATTATCACCCATATTCCTCACCCACACCTGCTGCTCTCCGAGAGATGAGTTGGTTTGTGTTTCTCAGCCATTTCCAAACAGAAATGGGAATTGCGTCACCACGGAAACGTTAAGATGTGGAATTGTCTTGGGTTCGTTTCACCAACCAGGTCGTTTTCCTCCACAGCTGTTTCCTCTCTATCTTTAATGAAGATTAAGCCAAATGATGCGGGGAACACTGGGTATTTTTGGGTGCACGCGTGAATCTACAGATTGTCACACTCTGACAGTCACACTGGAACATGATAGCTGACCTGGTCGTCGTTCTGTTATTCCACCTGCCGCTGAGCCGACTATGCCCTGGATAACCTGCAGTCAATCAAGACTGTCGGCGTTCCCGCTGTCGTTGCATCCCGTGGCTTCCCGCCAGCAGCTAATGAAGTTAAAGGACTGGCTTCAGTGCACCCAGGTCGTTCCTTCGGGTCAATAAGATCACCACATTATAGTGCGGATCAATAACGTACACAAACTCTGGAGGCCGAGCACTGCAGAGAAGTCGGGCTGACGTATTCCGATCCTGGACCCGTCCTCCTGCACCAGGCGTCACATGTCGTCGTCACATGACGTCTCCACGTCAGCCTGCTTCAGGTGTCGCTTTCACGTCAAATGATCGGTTTAACCGCTCGCCTCACCGGCCACTAGGGGGCAGTGTATCTGCCCTTGAGCGGGAAGACGTCAGTTTTGTTGATGCCTCCTCTCCTGTATTGCTTTTGACCCAGATATGAGGCGGCTCTTCTGTCATGTAGTAGCAGGAGACGTCGTATCTTCTCGCCTCCGGGCTTCGAGGCAGCCGCAGCGTGCTGCAGCTGTTTCCGCCCAGGCTGTTTAATGCTGGAGGTGTGTCAGTGTGTGCATGGAATAATGCAGCATTACTTCATTTTTATTTGTTTTAGGTGGTAAATGACTGTCTCTCCAGGACAGCACGGGGACGCTACAGGACAAAATCAATGCATTTGTGTTCGGTTCGGGTTGGTTCGTGTTCCAGTTTCTGCTCCGCTGATCAGCCTCGAGGACTTAAATGTGTTTGCACAATGGTGTGAAAAGCATTACAACAGGCGCTCAACCACGCTCGGCTTGCTGCGACGAGCCACACATATTTCATGAGCATTATTAGATTTAACAGTTGCTTATTTCATTAAATATTTATTTTTTCGGTCATGTTTTATGTAGCTGTCTGTTGGTACTGGTAGGTTTGCTTCCTGTCCAGATCTAACATTTTAAATGTTGGCAGCCATTTGTTTTTTGCATTAATTTAACTAAGTTTAAACCTTGTTTTCTTAATTAGACAATATATCATGGATTATGATGTCATGTTCTTGCCACTTCATCATGTGTTTACATGAAACATGTTTCTGCTTCCTGCACAATAAATAAATCCTTCTTCCGGGATGTTAAACAACAAGCTGAATCTCACCCTTTTAATTTAAATGTCAAAAATCAGATGAGCTTGTAGAAATTATAAGCTGCACTTAGCAAACGCTAATTGCGTCCGATGGTGGCTAATGGTAGCGAATAGCAGCTAGCCAGAACTGCTGGGACATGGACAGAAACTGAAGCTTCATTTAAATAACCAAAGATGGAATTGAAGAAAGGCGTATTGAAAAGTGACAGTAAATGAAGCTAATAAAGAGGGAAGGAAGTTAAGCTAACAGAAGTTAGCGATGGCTATGGCGCACAGACGCACAGTCAACATTTACCTAAAAGTCTTGCTGTTCCTCTTTGTTTTGACTCTGCAGGTCGTGAGAAGAGAAAGGGTCCCATGATCTCTGCAGGTGATGCTGAATTCCAACGGGATTATCCCCTGGCTGCCAGTGGGGGGCACCGGGGCCGGCAGTTTCCCGACAACACCAATGGCGGGTTCACGTCATCCTCCTTGGACCGACGGCACACCTCCGTGGCTGCTAAAAGCCTGGAGGCCCTGAATAACATCCACAAGGCAGACATCGAGCGACAGCGGGACGCCCTCATGGAGCTCCAGAAGAACAAGTTCTCCAACAGCCCCGGCAGCATATCGCAGGGCAGCGCCGCCGGACGCCAGGTATGAGCCCTGATATTCCTGTAGGAATATCCATAAAAAACTGAGCAAAAAAGGGGAAATGATGGTAAGATAATGAGATTTGGACGCAGGAAAGACATTTGGAGGTCATCCGGACCACTTTAGCCCTCATTTTATAATATTTGGATGATTATTGAGTTGCCAGAATGATGTTTCTTAAACGTACCACAGACATTAAGTCTTTCACAGCAAAGTTCATGAATTGGTTTCTACGGTATCGCCGACCTGATGGTCTCATGTGAGGTCTCATCCCCTTCAGTTAATTAATCAGCTCACTGTGGCATTCAGTCAGAAACCAATCCAAAAACCAGTCCACACCATCTTCATGTTGGTCCTGACTGGCTCAGTATTGTCAGATGGTGTTAAGGTCCGCACGCTTCCAGTAATGTTTCACAACAGGATTCTTTTGGGCTATAAAATATATTTGAGATGAAGTCATGGGAGATGTAGAACATCTCTCCATAAACAAATCTAAAATGGGACCCTTTAATCGAGGGATCTTCAGTGAAATCTGCCAGAGCTCCATGGTCCCCTCAGAGGGCTCCGTGTTCCCAGCAGCTGCTTACAGGTTCTACATCTGAACGGTTTCAGTGGCGGGTTCCAAACCCACGCCGGCGCATTAAGCGGCCAGATGCCTCCTGGTGTTGATGGACGATGTGGCGGCAGGTCAGTAATGGACGCGCTAACGGCGTCGGCACTGAAACATGACCGGGAAGTGAAGTGCGGCGAGCTGCTGAGAGCCCGAACGCCGGGCCTCTTCCCTTTGCTAAGAATCTGTCTTCGGTATGTGAACGTGGCTTCAACAGCCGTGTGAAATCACACCTCCTGCTTCTAGCTTTAATTCAGAGAGATGTCAGTTGTCCAGGGTTTTACCTTCTGGCCCAAACGTCTCGCCTCATCCGTCAACTTGGTCCGCGTTTTGTCACGTGTCATGTCTAAGGTGGAGGTCGCATCACAGACACGCCACAGAGACGTCAGGAGGCTGCAGACGAGTATTTGAAGCGGGTTTATTTGTATTTTTCTCCCAACAGTCCTCCATCAGTCCCCATCAGTCCCGATTCCCTCGGCTCCTCCTTCCTCTCCTCCCACTCCTCGCCCATTTCATCTGCTCCGCGTCTGTTTACCTAAACCGCACCATCTTTCTCCTGTTGAAAACGGCGCCCTGAGACACGCCGACACAGGTGGAGTCTGCTGTCACCATGGCAACCCACCATTTCCCATAAAAGGCAACTGAGTGATATCATATGGTTGGCAGTGCCTGGGCTGAGGAGGGAGGCACGCGCTGTACTGAGGGAGGAAGATCGAGCGACTATAGGAGAGCCAGTGGAGGAAGGAGGGAGGGGCCATGGGTGAGAGACCCTCGCGCACGGAGAGAGAGAGCAGGAAGAGAAGGAGGGGCAGGAAGAGATGCTAGCTGCGTCTTAGGTGCTACTACGGATACCATTGAGGGGGACTCTTGTGGAATCCTCGGGGCATGGGAAAGAAACCGGGAAGCAGCTTTTAAAAAAAAAAAAAAAATGTAGAGGGAGGAAAAGGAAGGGGGCGGACGAGGAGCGGGAGGACGCACCAGCCAGCCGATGTGCTGCTCAATTAGCAACGGTAACTCTCCGTAACCCCCCCATCTCCACATCCTGGGCTGAGACGGTTTCTCCTGTGATGCTGCGTGAGTGACGGAAAACATGCTTGTCTTCTCCTTGTCTGCGGTAGCGCGCCTGTGTGTGGGTGAGGGCAGGGGAAACACACATCTCCTCCCTGTCTGCTGCGTGTTTGTCTGAGTGTGTGTGTGTGTGTGTGTGTGTGTGTGTGTGTTTATGGGAGGGACCGTTTGCTCCCTGACAGGCAGGTGTCGACCAGGTGTGTGTGCTGCCGCAGTGATGGCGTGTGTTCACATGTACGCAGAACAAGATCATGTGTGTGTTCAAGACCAAGCATGACTGTGCATGTGTGTGTGTGTGTGTGTGTGTTGGAGAGGAATGAAGGTGGACTCTGAGTGAGGGAGGGTGCTTACAAAAATGGCTACTTTGCATGCAGGTCAGGCGCGCTCTTCCCTCTGTCTTTTCTGTCTCCTGGAAGCTCCGTCCGTCTCTGCTGGGATTTCAGCTGTGATTGAAACAGCCTCCAGAATCACTCCCAGTGCGTCCACAGTTCTGAGGCCGTGCACGTTTATCAGCTGTCCTGTGGCCGCCTGTGTAAAACCTGTTCATATGTGAGCTAAACTTCCCCCTGTTTGGGCTGCGAATGAGGCTTCTCTTTTCTTTGAAAGTGAATCCAAGTGGGGATTTTATTGATTTATACTGTCAGGAACCATCCACAGATCAAGATGATGTCCCACAAAGGAAGTTATGTAACAGCTTTCAGAACTGGAGTTCATGTGAAGGTTGGCATGTTAGGATTTAACTCCTGGATGGATGGGGGGACGTTTTCTCTACCTCCTGATGGATCCGGTGGATCTCAGCTCATCGTATAAGCACCTGTAATAGGGCGTCAACTTCAAACAACGAGTTTAATTACCTTAAATCAGCAGCTGGAATAGAAATCTGTTCATCAGACTGATTTAGTCACATGACATGTTTTCCTCTATGCAGTCACATTGATAAAAAGGTGGGGGTGGGGGGCAGATCTAACATGGACGAAGAGCTTTTTCCTCTGGTGAATGAAAACATGAATGTAGGGAGCCTGAGCCCCAACCAGTGTCTGCAGGTCTGCATTAATGACTGCTAGGTGATCATAATGGCATCTAAATTGAATATACTAGATAAATATGAGAATTTCTGTGCAGAAATGACGTTCACGCCGCATGCTAACATGCCCTTTAGATGAGCCGGGAACCCTCCAGGGTGATGGAACTCATCAGATATGAGGACTGAGGGCTGCAGATCTGAGGGTTTCTGTTTGATTAAGCAGATAGTTGGCGTCCAGGCGACACCAGAACATCGGCTCAAACCAAACCGAAGCCCTCCAAGCGCGTCACTCCGACCAGAGAGAGGATCCGCTCTCCTGCGGCAGACGTGACGGAGCGGAGCGATGGGAGGTGTTGATAGTGTTTGGAGACGCAGACAGTTTAAAGTAGCTCTGAAAGTCATTATTGAGATGATTCCCTGATGCTGCACCCGGAACACGCTGACAGAGGTGCCCGTCTCTTCCCCCTGAGCTCGGGGAAAATGACTTTGAGCAGTTTTCCTTGTGTTCCACCACCGATCACCTCTGTCGGGGACCAAAAAACTACAAAAGGGAGTTATTTGCTGTTTGAGATTAAGCGATAAGAACCATCTCGAAACGTTTCACCCGACAGTTGAGGAAAACACACAAGTCTTGTCTTTTTTTGGGGGGTTATTTTTGGATTTGTTTTATTTACTTTTAACACTTTGTCTAACACGATCTTTTCGGCTCATCTCTTAACCGATGAGTGACAACGATCTTTTCAGGTGGATTCCTAAGAGTCCCCACTGTGAAAGTGGAAACAAATGTTTGAATTCTGGGCAGCGGCGGCTTAGCGACGGCAGAATTACGAGGTTGTTCTGGGCTGTGATTGATGTCGGCGCAGATCAAACGCAGGAAAACGGTCCAAAAGCACACAGGATTACACACGAGTGTCTCCGCGTCCCTTTTTAGCAGCTAGCAGTTGCTAATTCAACACATTATTGGACGCAGGAAATGTCACGTTGCAGCACATTTGCAGCCTGCGGCGCCGCGTCTTAAACATTCAGATAAAGTAAAATGGCAGCTTTCTAATCCGGAGCCGGTGCGCCGCCTTAATCCCGCTCCTGGATCGGTGCCAGCGAGCGGGAGCCGGGTCCGGCCGGGCCGCCGGTCTCCAGCGAAGTCACGGTAAACATCACGACGCCTTTCTGAGGAAGCAATTACAAGCAATTAAAGAGCAATTACCAAGGCGGTGAAGGGCGGCGCAACTTAGCGTGGATATCATCACAGTTACGAGGCCACGGTCTCGTCGGGCAAAAACATCAACTCGCGCGGCGTTCCAGCTTCAGATCCGCCGGTTCTTCGTGTTTCGCAGCTAAGCTGAAGAGAAAATGTCTCACTTGTTCTTTTCTTCTCTCCCCCCTTTGTCTCCTTTTCCTTCTCCCCCCTCAGCAGCAGCCAAACTACTGGAGCTTCAAGGTCAGTGCCAACGTGGTGTTTGTTTGAATCTGTTGCTGTGTGTGCTCCCAGCCCCGATGGGGGAGCGTCCCCCCATGTCTGCATGCCTGTCTGACTCCATCCCTGTTAGCGCTGGTCCCGTTTCCGTCTCGTTGAAGCGCTTTTGTCGGGCGGGCCGCCCGAATTCCAGTCAGAAAAATGATGTTTCTCCTGCGGCCTCCGACCGGGATCGATCACACGACTCGTTCCAACTGTCATGCCGCACTTGGATTGATCAGAGGAGAGACAGGTCATACGTCGAGGAACTCAGGAAATCATTCCTAATGACGATCCAGAAGAATTCCCGCTGTAAGGGGGGCGTTTAATCCATTTATTGCTGCACAGTGTTTCACACGGAGGCAAATTATTATTAGCATGAACCCAAGCGCCACGTGATGAACGCTGGGTCAATATTCATAGGTTTTCTGTTTAGAGGCGCCACAGGAGCTCATTCCTTACTGTCAGGTTAGCCGGTGAACCAGGTCTCCACCTTCTCTGAGTATCGGTGCTACAGTAAACTGCTTTTCCCAGTTTATACAACAGGGAGGCGCGTTGTTCTGCAGGTCTACCATCGAACCATCAGAAGCCAACTGAATCAAATCAATAATCTCATCACTCCGCCAGCAGGATATCGCAGCTTTCTGTTTGAGAGACTTGAGAGCCTTCATTCTCCCCAGTGGAGGAATCGAGATGACTAACTTCACCTGCTGACCTTCGTTTAGCACCCGCGCCTGCTGGAGTGAGACGTCTCACAAACGTGCGGACTCGCACCCCGCGGCCCCTCGGGGAAATTTAGCTGCTTGTGTGATCAGTCCCACGTGGCCCCGGTTAAAACAAACACACACACACTGAATTGTGAAGGTGCTGCTAATGTGTTTGACTGTTTGAGGCCCCGGGCCAGTTACACCTGAGTTATTATTTGATTAGCAGAGGCTCAGCGCTGGTGTAGCGATGGAGGCTGTGAAAAGGAACTCCGCACCTTCCTCACAGTAATGTGACTAATTTGGACTGCATTAGTCTCCTGACATGATAGCAAAGTGTGAGAGACGGGATTAGTTAACAAAAGAGGGAATTCAAAGCCAGACGTCGGGCCATTCGGTGACGGACGAGCTTTTTCTCGTGGATTTCTGCACCGTTCGGGTCTGAAAATGCGCCCGTTCAACGGCACCTTGAACTGTGGCTTTCAGAGACGGTGCCGAGAAATGATGCAGGGGAAGCTGTTGGAGTCTGAATCCAGTAAAGCAGCAGAACTTGTGCACCTGCACCCTTGGTGTGGTCTAATCTTTCAGGGGCTCCAGGCTTGTTTAAAGCTGCAGCCGTGAACGTGGCTGCCGGCCTGGTTCCTCTTACGTTTTAAATAAAGCAAGCGAAGCTTCAGTTCGGACAGTTCAGTGTGACAAACCCTTCTTTTCCACACCAAAGTCAGTCTAACTCAACTTTAAACTGTGTTTAAAGGTCCACTTTTTGTTGGACTGAGGAGGCACAATCGTCAAAATGCGACGATTGAAGCCCGAAATGCCCGGATTCAAATTTCAGCCACTGCGGCGTTTTAACAAACGATGCGTGTTAAATTGACCCAAAATTAAAATGTCACTGTTTCCACCTCAGCTGCTCTGTAAAGAGTAACAAAAGAGGGTGATGTGAGATTAAAGCGACTCCAGCGCGGCTCCGGGGGAGACGGCGCCGTCGTGCAGATGCCAACACAGTCAGCATATTAAGCATGGAACTAAATGATATTCTGAAAGGCTCTTTGCATATCTGCTGCTGATCCAACAATTATCAACCCCACTGACGTTTAATCGGAAGCCAGACAATGAAAATCTGCTGAACTTAATCCAACCTGAAGGTTTCATAGAGGTTCGAAATGTTCCGGTCCAAATATGTGTTACAAAGGATTCAAAGTTCTGCTGCACACAGATGTTTCACACGCAGAACAGGTGGAAAACAAACAACCGCCTTGGAAAAAAATAGAATTTAGAATTTTGGACTAAGTGTAACTTTGCTTTATTTGTATTTTGAGATGGAACGTGGGGCTTTACTGCTGGTACCAGCAGGGGGCGCTGATCTGTCTGGCGACGGGCAATTGAAGAGAAACAGTCGGTGACAACCCGGATCCGCTTTGGTGCGTTTATGGGATGTATTATAACGGCCACTTTCGGAGGTCTGAAGATTTCAGTGGGTTTAAGAGACAGAAGCAACAAATCTGACTCTTTCACAGTGACACAGCTGAAACCACGAGGAAGCTGCTGCTTATCTCTGGGCCGTGGTCGCGGTTATTGGTTGTTTACCCGGACGCGCGACCTGTTGACGACGGCGTGATCACTCACACACACTTGACTTTCACCCTGTTCGTCTGACTGAGAAGGCTGATGGTCTGATTCAGGATCAGTTATCGCTCTCTGTCCTCCCTGGGAGTCTCGTCTGTTCTTCCTGCCCCTGCAGCAGTACTCTGCTCTGTGTGTGTGTGTGTGTGTGTGTGTGTAATAGACCCCCACTGCTCCCCTTTGATGTTTCAATGTTTTGCCCGCTCACTTAATACGCGCCTGCTACTCCCTCAGCAAAAACACACCAGAGATTAGCAACAATTACGCCGTCGTGCTCGTTTTCCTGCTGGTGAGGAGCATCCTGGTGGTCAGCAAAGCTGTAATTACACATGAAGTATGCATTTATTACACTAATCCTTTGGAGACCCGTTGCATGTTGGTGCTGGTCCTGCCCGGCACTGAAGCTGGGTCCGCCGTCCTGCTGACACTGTCACATGTACACAATGGAGCAGAGAGCTGCATAATTCTCCATTTTCACTGCTCAGCGACTCACTTCTGCAGTTATTATCGCTCCATTTTGTGCTCTTGTCTTCATGAGGAATGGCCTAAGTACCTAACAGCACCTTCTCATCTCCTGTGGAATTCAGAGGAACGTTCCAGAACAGGAAAACTGTCACCGGCACTCCACTTATAGATCAGCTCATTTATCACCGTTATTATGAGCCTGCCGGCCGCTACCGCCGGGTAACGTTACCATAGAGACAAAGCAGAGGAGATGCTCAATGAGACAGAACCAAAACCGAAGCGTCGGAAGGGTTAAAGTGGGGGAATCTCGTGGTTCTTTCAGGATATTCAGCAAAGAGGAGCCTGATTAGATTGATGAGCAGATGACCTTGTGGTGGCAGGAGGGAGGCGACCCAGCAGCACGTTGTTTGTGGAGCCTCGTCGCCATGTTGCCGGCAGTTATTGATGTCAGAACTCGGCCGCTTCGTGACTTTCAGGACCTGCACTGATGACACGATCGAAGGTGATCAGATCTGAAGTCAGCAGTCCCTGACGGAACCCTGACGGAACCCTGACGGAACCCTGACGGAACCCTGACGGAACCCTGACGGAACCCTGAACCACAGCAAATGTTTGCATCACCTTCTGTCACGTCCGGAACGTTAAGGCCCTTCAATTCTTTGCGGGCCATGCGAACATTTTAGCTTAAACCATTTAAAGCACAACTGTAATTTTAATCATCTTAAATAATCCCTTCAGTCTTTTACATTTTTTTGCTATAATTTAGTTCAGCTCGGCACCAAATAAACTGTCGACGGTGCAGTTTTTTTAAAAAGAGGAAATCCTCAGCACAATAGCTCGCTAGCAAGTCCTCGCCTCTGCGAGGAGCTTTGTGCGACATCAGGGAGTCTGGAAGCTTCGGTTTCCCTGACTTTAACCAGCCTGTTCCAGGCAACCCCAGGATACCCCGGCCATATCTGCCCCAGTGAGCTAGCTCAGCGCTAACCCCTTTAAACAAATGTTTTTGTTGCCCTTGTGCTGTTTGGCTGTAGATATGACGATCTGCTCTAAATCGCTCCTCCCCAGTCGGCGGGATGCAGGCGTGCGCTCCAGCGCTGAAAGGCTTAGGCGTGCTGCAGAGCTGCCTCGCTGGTGTGGCGTCGAGGCGCGTGGCCAGAATCGTTTACTGACACTTCACCGCCAAGAATGTGGGGATCAAAAATCGACTGAAGGTTTCTGTGGATTCGAGGAGAGGGGACGTAAACCGGGGACAGATGATGTAAAGCGATGTTATATTAGAAGCTCCGACGCAGGCGTGGCGTTCGGGGCACAGGAAGCTTCAGACTCTGATTGGCTCGCTCGCTCAAGGTCATGTGACCAGCCAGGTTCCCTCATCTCTTGAATGATTTGACCCTGGGTTGATCGGTTTGACCTTCAGCCAGACGTGTGGAGCGGCAGCGTGAGAACTGGAACCAGAGGGGCTCACCTGCTCCTCCTCCCAGCTCTGGGCCCTTAACTCATTCTTCACAGCTGCTTTGGAAAAACACCAGTTCGCACGATTTTTAACAGTTTGACATGGAAAGGAATGATACAGCATTTAGAGATGCTCGACAGCTGCATGCGTGTGCGTGTGTGTGTGTGTGTGTGTGTGTGTGTGTGTGTGTGTGTGTTTTGATTGAGTGCTGCAGCTGTGCAGCATCTATCAGAGCTCCTGCCACTTCACTGCTGGGAAATCTGGGAAAGTTTGAGGACGTGTGCGTCGCCTGAAACGAGCAGGGAACTTTTTATTGTGTTTTGGGGTTTTTTTTGGAGAGGAGCTGATGAAGCAGAAGAGACGTGCACAGATCTCTCCATCAAGCTGCTGTGAGTAGAGCACCAGGTCACCCGTGAGGGCTCATTCTAAGCTTAAAATCGAACTTTTAACCTCAAAAAGGACCAGCCAAAATGACCTCACTTTGCTAATGAAGTGCATAGTCTGACACACACACACACACACACACACACACACACACACCACACACACACACACACACACACACCCCAACTAACGTCCTAACTAAATAGTTTGATGTATGTTGGCTATAATTTGAACCCTTTGTGAGAAACAGTTTGGTTTCTTTGTGTTGAAATGATCAGTGGTGCATTTTCAGCTGTAACCTCAGCAGCACAAACAGACTTCACAGAACAATAGAACTGAACATCTGACTGACTGTTTCACACAAAAGCTCATTCGTGTCAAAGTGACAGTTTGGTTTTTGAGTGGATCCCAGTCAGTTTAACAAAGATACAGACACGGATCTCTCCCGGTTCTGTCCAGGTTCTACACACACTTTCACATGGAGGTGAAATAAATCCCATTTTAGCTATATAATGTAAACATAAACCCGGTGATCTTCAAAGGTTTGCTGCTGTCCTCACCTGGACAGGTGACGTCTGCAGGGTTCTCGTGTTCCTCTCCACCGACCCAACTGTCCTCCTGTGTTTGGTATCGGCCGTGAAATCGTCCCAGCGCAACTGAAACAGATTGTTTTTGTGAAGCTTTCGTCACATTTTGCTGTCGACTATGTGAGAAAATCTTTTTCTTTTACACTCAACTGGCACGTTGGAGTGTGCGTGTTCGCTTTTACTACATATTGAGGACCACAATCCTCATTGTAGAGGAAAACGGGGCCACGATTGTGAGGCGGGGCCATTTTGATGGACCCCACAGCTTCAAAGGGCTGTTTGAGGTTCAAGACGTGGTTTGAAGGTTGAAGGTCGACTTGTGGGTGTTAGTTGTGATGGTTAAGATTAGGGCACGGAGCTGAGTAATGTCCATAAAGGTCCTCACAAAGATAGAAACACGAGGATGCATGTGTGCCTGAGCTTGGGTTTATATGTATGACGTCTGCAGAGATCCTGTGGGATCCAAAAAATCAAAGAGCAGCTCTGCAGATTTGATCCACTGAGCCCTTTTCCGTCTCCATGTTTGAGGTCGTCTGAAGCTGAAGGTCGTTCTGGAATGTTTGAACCTTTTTTTCCAGCCCATCCATCATTTATTATCCTCATGTAGCCGTTAAACCCGTCTCAGTCTGGTCTCTCCTGGGTTTCAGGACTGCAGGAGGCCTGAGTGTCTGTCTGTGGAACCTGCTTTTGTTCTCTGGACCCAAACCAGGAAGAAGATTCTGTGGAGGATTGACGGAGGAATTTTTTCCCTTTGTCTTGCAGACTCGCACTCCTCGCGTGACCAGACTCAGCCCGCCACAGCCGGCTCTCGCTGACCAGGCCAACAGGGTGTCCTTTGCCTCGACAGAAAATCTGGAGACCATGTCCGAGCCCGACATCCCCATCGGCTTCAACCGCATGAACCGGCTCCGGCAGAGCCTGCCGCTGACCCGCTCGTCCAGCCACGCCAAGCTGAGAGCGCCAGGTCAGACTCACTCTCAGGATTTTCTCCCTGGTGAAGCTCGGAGAATGAAATAAAAATGACCCTTCCGCTCTGTTTCCCATCCCCATGTTCAAATCTTCATTAACCCCCATAACAACCACCGTGGATCTCCCTCATTGCTCCTCCCACCCATAAATGCAGGGATCTTGTTCCTCCAGCTCGGAGAGGAGACGCGCAGGGTGCACCTGACCCACGAGCTGACCAGCCTGGATACCCTGAGGGCCCTCATCGTGCACATGTTCCCCCAGAGGCTCACCATGGCCATGCTCAGGTACCACAACATGCAGAGCTCATGCTACAGTGCAGTTAATGAGAGTCCTCTCTCTCATATTGTCATGGAGTCTGGTGCCCCCGTTAGCGTGTAAATGGCTGTACGGCGCCGATTGTTAGCGTCTAACGGGATTCCAGGGACTCTTGATCTGATTTTGATTATTTTGACGATGAATATTGATTCGCAGGTCTCCCAGCACGGCTCTGCTGATCAAAGATCAGACCCGCAACATCTTCTACGAGCTGGAGGACCCGCGGGACGTTCAAGACCGCTGCGTGATTAAGATTTACTGCAAAGAACCCATCTACGGCACCTACCCTGGACACCACAACCCTCACCTGGCTAACGGAGACCTGCGGGTGAGTAACGAGCGTTACCGGGCAGCCAGCGCTGTCAGTGATTCAGTTTCTCCCAAGAACTTCTGTTTACAGTAGTTTTGCGTCGTTTCGGTGCAAAAAAGTAAAGTGAAGAGAAACTAATTCTGCTTCGCGCTCAACTTTTCCTTCATTACTAATTTACAACCTTCCCGCAGCTCGATTTGCTCTGAAATGAGAAACTAAAGATTTTATTTTCTTCTGTCAAGAGCAAATAATTGCAGTTTTAAAAACATCATTCACGTGTAAGTCAGTGTGATGAAGGAGTCATGTGATCTGTACTGATACCGGACCTCAAACGCATCACCAAAGGCTGGAAAATGGCAGCTATGTGGTTCATCTGAGGACTCCAGCCCCACCATGAAGCCCTTAAAACTGCTCCTAATAAACTTTGACCCTAAATCATGATATGAGCTGTCTTAACTACCTCGAGGTTTAGCTTCCATGAACAGTAATCCAGTCAGAATGGCGTTTTACTGTCCTCTCATACGTGCATAAATGGCGTGCCTGTGTGCGTTTGATAATTGGGGCTGACGTCACAGACGCTGACCCACCGGCCTCTGGTGGGGTTTCGTTCCAGGAACAGAGAGTATACAGAGTCAAACTGGCTCTGGCTTTGATTATTCAGCTGTGTCGGCGTTGAGAGGAGAACTGTCGACATCACTGTTGTGTGTGATCCTCCATTTTTGTGGCGGCTGGAACCTAAACCTTGCAACACGCGCCCCGTTAGCCTCGGTTCATCAGTCTGCCTGTCATCAGAGGGGCGAACACTGATGCTTCTAGAGCAGAGTAAAGACTCCTGAAGGGTTTAGAGCCCTTTTCTGTCTAATTACGCCATTTCTGGGTGTATTTCTGCTTCCACGGAATCGGCCACAATCGTTTGGGACAGCTTGGTTATTCCCTGAGAGGTGTGTGTGTGTGTGTGAGGTGTGTGTGTTGTGCGGGTCACTCTCAGCTGTCTGGTTTTCGAGGTCAGCTCTCCGTCATCGGATGGTCAGATTGCTCTGTGGCTCCACACTCATTCCCCATGTTTTACAGCCTCCTCTCACCTGCAGCTTTACCTTGAGCGTGATGTGTGTGTGAGCTGTGTCGCAGCTCCTGCCAGCTTCAAGGTGAACCGCTAGGACGCCCGTGTGTGTGTGTGTGTGTGTGTGTGTGTGTGCCAGCAGAGCTGAGATCATTCTTGATTGCGGAGCGCAGAAGCGTGACATGGCCCCTCTGACACGGGGAGCGGGGTGGGCGTGGTTTAAAGACCGGGTGGATTGACAGGTCCTCCCCCTACAGGACGCCACGCGAGGAACCTTTCAGCATCGTACCTGCAGTGGTTCTGGTGTCTTCAGGGGGCCCCGGAGGTGGAACCAAACGTCTGCGTAGTCAGCACTGCTGAAGGATGATGTCGCTGCAAGGCTGTTGCTAAGATACGAGATGGAAGATGATGGCACTTGAGCTATTAGTCTGCTGCAGGGTGGTCCACAGGGTGCTGAGGCCATGGGCCTGTGTGGAAATAATGTTTGTTTTTTTCTATTAGCATCATTTGCAGGAGAATTGCTGAGAGCTGTTTGAGATTAATTAGCAAAAGATAAACCGGGTTAAAGGCTTTATCCAGGTCCAGGATCAAGAATCTGATTGTAATGTTAAACAGACGGGGTAAAGCGAGTGACTTATAACTATATCAGAGTGTTTAATGAACAAAGAAGAAAATGTTTCTCAGTTATTACTTGTATTTTTACTTATATGTTAACTAACAGCAGTGACGTTTTCAATGTAAAATAAAGTTAGCAGAGCTGATCTATCAATTTGTGGATTTTTTTCAAATTAATTGATTGTTTGATTTCTTGGTTAGATTCAATAAAAAGAAAACAATTCTCTTTAAAAGATAAGAAAACCTTTGAAAATCGACGCTCTTAAGCAGAAAACACAGTAGAGAGTTAATCCTGCCACAGAAGCTAAATCAGACAGATGTTAGCAGATGTGTAACATTAAAGTGTTGCTTTAAAAACACACCACCATGGTTCATTTCTCTTTCTTCATGCTCATAAAGTGTATTATCATCATCATCTTCATTAATAGTCATGTTTGTGTGGAAAATCTCTCTCTGGGGCTGTGAAGTCTTAACCCAACAATTAATTTCCAATTTGCAGTTGAATGAAAGTTCCCGGTGATTTAAGCTCTCTGGTGGAGCATAAATTTCCCACCTCGTTGATCACTTTCATTCCTTTCTTGAAGTAAAACTTGTAATTGATTACTTTATTCTCACTGTGTCCTCTAGAGGGAGATGGTTTACGCGCCGCAGGATTCCCCTTCCAGCCGTCGCCTCGGTAACCCGGCTATGTCTTCCCAGCACTCCTCGTCCTCGGCGTCCCCTCAGGGCTCGCCGTCCCGCGCTCGCCTCCTCTACAGCAGCAGCAGTAGGCCGTCTTCCTACGCAGGGCCGCCCCACCACACCCACTCCCTGCCGCACCCGTCCTCCCAGTCCCACCACTCCTCCCCCCACCAGCAGCTCCACCAGCCGCACCACGCCCAACAGGCCTTCGCTGCCTCCTCCAGCGCCATCCTGGAGCGCAGGGATGTAAAGCCCGACGACGAGGTGGTCGGGTCCAGGAGCATGGTGCTGCTGCGAGGAGACGAGCGAGCTGGAGGTGGGATCTATGCCGACCCCTACTCTATGGGCCCCGAGACCAGTCGCCTCAGCCTTGCCGGAGGCCCCCACTCCCCCTTACCGTCCAGGGCAGACCCCTACGGTTCCTTATATAGGCGTGGGGGGGGAGCAGGTGCTGGTTCGGTGCGGTCCCTCACCTCTTATTCAGCAGCCGCACTGCAAGGAGAGTTGATGGAATCTGGCGCCCTCTACAGACCAGGAGGACCACTCTACAGCGACGGCTATGCCGCCTCCATGTTGGCGATGGGGTTGAGGGTGCCGCCGCCGTCTTCCCCACAGAAGATACCCGACATGAGGGATTCATACACAGGCTCCATTCCTGGGAGGGGCTCACCCGGGAGGCAGAGTTTGAGAAGGGACTCTGTCACCTCCTCAGTGTTCGGGGACAGTCCAAAAGCCAGGGGTCAGGGTCCAGGGTTGGGTCTCACCGCGGAGCAGCTCTGCCTGATGGCCGTTCCTGGAGGAGAGGGAGGGGGCGCCGGGGGGTTCGGCTCGCCTCTGCTGGGGAACGAGACGGAGACCAGGTAACGCCTTTGTACATATTGGATTGTGTCTGTGCAGCGGGGGCGGCAGCGACCCGGACTGAACCACAGTGACGGTGTGAAAAACACCATCCTGCGCTCGTCTCCGCCGGATCTGAGGACCAGACGGATGAATTTTCCTGTCAAAGAAACGATTATTGCAACAAAGTGCCGAGGTTATTCCGCGGACACCTGAGCAGAGTTCGATTTCTGCCTCTCTGTGTGTGCAGGGAGCGAATGGAGGCCATGGAGAAGCAGATCGCGAGCCTGACCGGTCTGCTGCAGCGAGTCCTGAGCCGAGCGCCTGAGGCAGACAGCCCGTAAGACAAGCATGTACCCCCCACACCCCCCCCCCACACCTCTACACATCGAGTTCTCCTAGATCCTGAACATTTGCGTCTTCCAGGGAGAAGATGGAGTCGGCCAGCGACGGCTCAGGAACTGACCGTAAGTCTGTCGCACCTCCCCGAGTCAAACTAAACACAGCCCGCCCCCCCTCGCCGCCGCTGACGCCCGTCCGCCACATAGGTCGACCGCACTTCCTGTCCTCCAGCAGACACGTGCAATTCTGACAGTGCCCCACATGCAATGCAACGTTTGACTGTGCTAGCGTCTTCATGCTTTGTAATCGCTGCTCATGCTTCTTGTTTTAGCTGGACGAAGTAAAAAAAAGACAGGTAGCTATGTGTATCGTACCTGCCCCCCCCATCACCCCCTCTGTCTGGATCCCCGTCAGCTCCAACAACCGTGTTTGTTTGTTCTGAAGGACTGTCCTCCCTCTCAGCTGGTGTCCTTCACACTTGTTCTGTGTTTTGGAGTTGCATTATTCTTAAACAAAAGTGGTTTTTTTTTGCTTTTTAAATTTATTTTACCCTTTGAGGTATTTTTGGAAACCAGAACAGTCAACTGTCTGCACATGAGGATCAAAGAGAGGGAAGTGCAGAATGAGATGTTGAGATCTGACTTTCCAGGGATATATTAAAATAGTGAGCTGGGTCCCTCTGACCTGGACCTGGTCTCACCTGGACCCGATCGTGGTTTCTTCCTGTTAAAAGGGAGTTGTTCCCACTGTTGTTTGCTGTGTGTAGATCGGACCTGTTTCCCGCCTGATCTGTGCTCAGGTGTTTATCGGCGGCGCTGAACTTTGAGGCCTTCTGGGTGTGAAATGCAACTCTTTGACCACTTACTGACCATCTACCGTCCTGTCTGTGCTCGTGCACGTGCACGCTGCGTGTGACTGTCCTCATCACGTCTCAGCTGTTCGATACTCTCTGAAGACGCGCTCTTCACCTCCGAACCCCACCCCACCTGTCAACCATGCCATTTAGGCCCATCTCTTTGACCTCTGACCTTCTGCACGGAGAGAAGTTGTCCCGGAGCGCTCTGCCAGAACTTTAACCTGTTTCTGTCAGATTTCCTATACAAAGACTTAAAGTTTTTATTTTTTAAAATTAGAATTTTGGGACAACTTCTGTTTCTGTGCTGCAACAGAACATAAGTACGACCCGTCTGAACTGTGGTGCTGTTGGTTGTACAGCTTTGACTCCGTCGGCCCCCCTGGCCCTGATGCCTCCTCCGCCCTCCGGGGCCAACCAGCCGGTCTCGGTGTCCCGCCTGCAGATGCAGCTCCACCTGCAGGGTCTGCAGCAGAGCACCAGCGCGCTGCGCAAACAGCTGTCGCAGCTCCGCAACATGCAGGTGGGTCCCTCTGCTCACACAGTCGGAGCGGCGCGGGCCTTCAGAAGGTTCTGATCAGAGAACCGTCCGGTTTCTGGCGCCACAGTTTAAAGTTGTTCAGCCCTTCAGGCCAATAACCTCAGTCGCGTGACTGTGTCTCCCAGCTGGAGAACCAGGACTCGGTTCTGTCTCTGCTGAGGCAGACCGAGACCGAGCTGAGCCTCATGATGCTGGACGCCACACGCACACAGGAGGACCCGCTGCAGAGGCAGCGCCTCCTGGTGGAGGAGGAGAGACTCAAATACCTCAACCAGGAGGAGCTGCTCATCCAGCAGCTGCAGTGAGTTTTCCACCGGAAATGTCCATTTAGATTGTTGCTAGGAGACCAAACAGGGCTGTGATGATTGTGGTGCTCCTCAGTGACCTGGAGAAGTCTGTGGAGGAGCTGCAGAGGAACTCATCGGTCAACCACGGCCTGGTGACGGAGCAGGACGTGGAGCAGAAAAGCAAAGAGCTGAGGACTCTGGGAGAGACCCTCACGGAGCTCAAGAGTAAGTTCATGAATGTCTGATGCAGCCGCTGTTCAGAACCGCTGTTGGAGTCCGTCTCCTGATAAAACCGGCTCAAACCTGCACATTTCACCCGTCTGAGTTGCGCTAACTATTAACCGGCGACTCCAATTGAGCTGATTTTACATCCATTAAAGCTTCAAACGGACACAATAAGGCGGCAGCGAGAGCTTTGGTGGACTCTTAACGCAGAATTACACCATTGAAAATGGTGTATTTATATCTGCAAGCTAACGTGTAATTTACCTTCACCCCCGGGCACTGATATTATTCCTTGAAGTGAACGGTGCTCCTCAGAATATAATGTCCATTTTATAAACTTGAAACTGGCCGTCACTCAGCGGTGAGGGTGGTGGAGTGGGCACCGGTCCTGGTGGTTTATTCCAGACTAAGTCGGCTCAGCGGCTGTTGTGTCTGTCGCACTGACGCCGTAAACTCGCCCGCTCTGCCGTCTGACCTGTGACCTTCTGGTTCCTGGGTGACTCTGATTCTCCTCACGATGCCTGCGTCCGCTCTGCTTCCCTCCTGTCGTGCAGACCAGTTTCCCAGCCTGCAGAGTAAGATGAGGGTGGTGCTGAGGGTGGAGGTGGAGGCGGTGAAGTTCCTGAAAGAGGAGCCGCAGCGTCTGGACGCTCTGCTGAAACGCTGCAACACGGTGACCGACGCGCTCAGCACGCTCCGCAGGTATCAGGCGCTGCTGTTCGCTCGCATAAGGTTTTTAAATTCTGTTTTTCTCCAGTTCAGCTCAGTGTTTATTAATATTAATGTACAGGCACAAGTAGTATTTAACCCTGAAACACATCTGACCAGAATCGAGATGGTAAATATGAAAATAATGTGTTTAAAACATGGGAATTCGTTGCTTGTCACGGCATTGACGCTGTGCTGTGATTGGCCGTGGAGATTTTAGTAGAGTTTTGGCGCCACCACCTGGATAGATAAAGTACTACACACTTTGACTCTGGTAAACTTCTGATTGCAGTTATGAGAGGTTCTCCCCCAGCAGCTGCATACATAGGCGTTGTCGTGGCAACGGTCACTGATAGTTTGCTGACTAAGCAATTTCTTAGTGTGTTATTTTAGTCACTGTGGTTTAATTTAGTCTCTAAACTCACTTTTAAATGAATTCTGCTGGTCTCTGTGATTTCAGTTTCATCTATTAATAAATAAAATGTTGTGAATTCGGTCTGATTTCCAAGCGATTTGTGGTTTTTGTCTTTCCGTCACCGTTTCTTACCTCCCGTGTTAATCGCCACCTTCCGTGCCCGTGCAGACAAATCTCAGAAGGCGTGTGGAAGAGCCCAGACGACCTCTCCGTCCAATCACAGAAGAGAACGGAGGACGTGAGTCGCGGCTCTGACCTGGACATCCTGAACAGCCCTCCGCTCAGCCTGACCGACCTGAGCACCAGCGCCGGCCTGGCCAACTGGAGGCCCGTCTCTGGCGGCGACGCCGACGCCTCAGGCCCCGAGCAGGACGTGCAGCCCCCCATGACCTTCAGAAACCGCATCCTGGACGAGCTGCCGAGCCGACGCCCGAGCGACAAATCTGTGTCGGCAGAAGTCCGATTGGTGATTACTGCACAGACATTTCCCTCTTTTGATTGAAGCGTGTTAATAACGTGTTTGTTTTCTCCTGCTCTTCATCCCTCCTGCATCCTTTCAGGCGGCTGAGCGGGACTGGGAGGAGAAACGGGCCAGTTTGACCCAGTTCAGCGCTCAGGACATCAACCGCCTGCTGGAGGAGACCCAGGCGGAGCTGATGAAGGCCATCCCAGACCTGGACTTTGCTGCCAGACAAATCAGTAAACCCGCAGTGCCCCCGAAGCCCCAGATCACCATCCCAATAACCTCCACCATCACCACCTCCCCCGCAACTGGGAACACTGGACCCGCCGCCACCAACAACACTTCCACCTCTGCCGCCACATCTGGCGGCGACCAGCAGCTGGGCAAAGTGCAGCTGGCCGCCCAGAAGCTGAACAGTATGGAGGGGGCGCTTTCCCACCGGGGGTCGGGTGAGTGGACCGGTCCTGTTGACCTTTAACCCCTGAGATGTGGTCCTGACCCGACGTTCTCTGCTCTCAGTGGATCTCAGCGTGGCCAAATATCGCACGGAGAAGCCCTCCAAGTCCCCGCCTCCGCCGCCTCCTCGCCGAAGCTTCCCGTCAGCGCACGGCCTCACCACCAACCGCACGGGTGACGTCATCGTCACCACCAAGAGCCTGAAGGTGGGTTCACCGGCGGGTCAATCTGATTGGTTATTGGGTTTGATGACGCACGGCGACGTAATCTGATTACACGCCCCCGTGTCTGTTTTAACTGTTTTTCTCAAAGATGGAGGACGACGGCGAGCTGCCGAAGACTCTGGTGAAGCTGCGGCGCACGCCGTCTGACACCCCTCGACCCGCCTCCACTCCGCCCGTGATCGCAGCGTCCGCCATTCAAGACGAAGACGAGGAAGAGAAGATCATGGCCGAGCTGGAGGTAAGGTTGTGGATCACGGACCAGCACGTTCGTCCCCTCACGCATGTCGTAAACCACATTTTCTCAAACATGGAAGATATTTCAGAGAAAGCCTGTTAAAGCTCATAGTAAAAGTGACGGCGTCGCCGCGGTAACCACCCGCACCTCTGGGTCCGGAGAGAGAAAGGTAACCCTCGCTGTCGTCTGCCACGACTGTTTGCTCTTCTGTTTCCGCCAACGTTTTTCTCTTCTTCGGTCTTTACAACCACACTTTAAATCAGACTGTGGAGAAGAAAACCTCCATTTTAAAACATTTAATAAACATTTTCCCACTGATAGATTTAATTTTATAAAACCGACCAATGTCAGGACAGATTGTCAGACTTTGGCTGATTCCGAAACCACCCCCGTATTCCCTACATAGTGCACTCAAGAGTGTGGACGCCATTTTGAAATAGTGTCCGAATTGTTAGTGAGCATCGCTGGACCCTATGTAGTGCACTCAATGTATCCCACAATGCACTGCGAAAAGTAGTGTACAAGCGAGCACCCTAACTCAGAAAATATATCCCATCAGCCTTACGGTATCGTAACGTAATTTCTACTGTGCGGTTTGATATATGAAAATTTTGGAAAACATTTTTTTTCAGTAGGGGTCCAATATGATCATCTTAAAATATTACAACATAAATGTGTAAAAAAAATAATCAATCAATCTTCACTGATCCCCCCCCCCCCCACTTAAAATTGTTCTTCAGAGTCGTCTGTTCCTCACCAGGTGACAGAATCTCAGTAAAATAATGTTTACAAAGATTAAAAGTCGCTCTGGATCCATTTTTTGATGAAAAATTGCTTTATTAAATGTTTTCACTACAGCGGAATGTGACTTAAGAATGTGCCATCAAGTCTTGGCTTGAAAATGTCAAGGGACACTAATTATTTTAGGTAATAAGAAATTATTATTGTATTATTATTGACATTAATATTTGATTTTATTATATAAAGTTAATTATAAGGTAAAATATTGCATTTTCATAAAATGTATTTCTGATGGGTTAAAATAATTACCGTATTTTCTGGACTATATGTTGCTCCGGAGTTGTCGCACTAGCCAAAAAATGCATAATAAAGAAGAAAAATAGATATATAAGTCCTACTGGACTATAAGTCGCATTGTGGGGGAAAATTTATTTGATAACATCTGAGACCAAGAACATACATTTCATCTTGAAAGGCAATTAGCAATCCATTAGCATGGATTAGCAATAGGGTTACGGTGTGCTAACGTAACAAATTCAGCTACATGACCCACAATGAACTGAGTACGTGTCTTTGTTAACGTAACATATTAACAGTTATTCAGATAACTATAGCATAAAGAACATCCGAGCAAGTTTACCAAACAATCAAGTCTAACTAGACGAAGCACCGCTTCTTCTTCTGTGTCTCTAAAGAAACTCGTTCCTCAGGTACACACGCCTAGAGCGCCCTCTGGTGGTTGTAAGTGTGAAAATAACGAACATGTGAAATTCTGTAATAATGTATTTATTTAAGTCGCTCCGGAGTACAAGTCGCACCCCCTGAGAAACTATGAAAAAAAATCTTAGAGTCCGAAAAATGGACCTGGCCACTTCTCCCGGCGACCGGTTCATAATTATTATGCGACACCATGACGTCACTTTACGTGCGCCTAAAATGACGCCGTTGTCCGAATACTAACTTTAAATTTATACTAAATTTAAATGTCCCCCATGCAGTGAGTAGTTAACAGGGAACAAGTGTGTGGTTTCGGAAACAGCCTTTGTGATTTAGGAACTTCCTGGTCTCTTACTTCCTCTTCCTTCTGGTCACATGACCTGTCATGTGACATGTGTTGAGTGGATGGATGACTGAAGCAGCTGGTGAATTTATATTAGATAAGATGAGGAGGAGCAAAAGACTTCATGTTCAGACAGAAAATGTTTGAACTTCAGATCCCGCTTTGGGTCACTGAATGCATCGTGTTGTGTTTAAGACTTCTGCCAACATCCATCATCATCAGCAAAAAAGGTCAGAAAAAAAAGTTATATCATCAGCTGATCAGACTTCCTGTGTGTGTGTGAGACAACAGAATTAGCATTAGCTTCCATGCTAAAAAAACCCTCATCTCAGAGTGCTTTCTGTCTGACCTTTGACCTTATTCATATATTTTCCCTGTCAGTTTTTTACATTTTTTATCGCCCCCTCTGGTCTCCACAGAACAGCAGTAATTCTCCGGGGCCAATAAAAGGCCCCACCGTCGCTGCGAGGCTCAAACACCTTCAGCAAGGCAGCCTGGAGAGACCCAAAACCCGCAAGCAGAAAGAGGATTTTCCCAAAGTCCAGGGTCAGCAGCAGGTATTCCACTTCTAAAAGCCCCGCCCCGATGCTTCATCTGCCTCTGACCCCTCCTCGGTGGCAAGGACCCGGCCAGCAGGGGGCGGAAGTCTGTGCCAAGTCACCCGATTAAACTTAGCTTGTTTTGTGGTCGTGGAAGGTTCTGGGTGGTTCTTGTGACTGATCTTCACAAACATCCTCCGTGGTTTTTTCCGGTGACATTGCTGATAGTTATAAAAGCTAGCGGAGCCCGAAATACCTTTTAGAATGTGCGATGCTACCATTTTTTTTATGCTCAATAGCGACAAATCTTTCAGTTTAAATTGAGAACGTTGGGCATAAAGAGGGAAAAATGTTTTCAAAAAGTAGTGGTAGTACTGACACAATTATTAGAAAAGCAGTTTAATTTCTGATTAGCATTTGTTAGCATTAGCTTCTTTCGTCCCAAAAGTCTTTTGTTAATTTTAGCTACCACATATCAACTAAATTTAGCTGTGACGCAGATAAATTTGAGCTCTTGTTCAAAAGTACAAACACGATGATTTGATGAAGGTTGATAAGTTACAAATCAACTATTTTTTTATGATAAGCAGTAAATGGGCCTCGCTAAGTGGGTGTGGCCTCGTGGAAACATGGAATTGTAATTTAATAATGGATGGATGGCGCGTTATTAACGGTGGTGATGCAGCAGGTGTAGCATAAATTGAGTTAAAAGCACATTTTTGAAGAATTCAGGCTTCATCGTCTTCACACCCTCACCTTCACACATCCTGCTGTTAGCAGTGACGGAGCAACACCAGCGGTGTAGCTGCGCGTCGTGATGCCGCGCTGTGATTGGTCGGTTCAGTGACCTTAAGTCAGAGTTCAGAGCAGCTCCTGTCTTCTCTGAGCTGTCGTCTTCTTTGCTTTCACTTCTTCACATTTTTCGCACTTTTTCATTTCTCCTTTTCACGAGAAACTAGCTCGTAGTTTCTAGTTAGCTCGTAGCACCAGAGTTAGCGAACGTAACATTTCAGCTGGATTGAGTAAGAACTTGAAAACTTGATTTGTTTGTTTATAAATTATAATTTTTCTCTTTCTTTTCCCTCCTTTTCACTGCTTCCTTTGGTTTTTTGCTCTTGAATTCTGCCGTCCGCTTGGTTTTTATTGCTTTGCAGCGTTGAAGTTGTTATTTTTTTTTCTGCTGCAGGATTGTTGAATCTCGACCATCAGCTTTCCTTCACCGCTCTCATCCTTTTTAGCCTTCGTTGCTCTCCTCATCCTCTGTCTGCCTCGCAGGTATCACCTGGACTAAAAAACGCCAGGAGCGAGTTCTCGGATCTTTCTGCCTTCACAATCAGTTGTAGTTCCGTTCAGACAACAAACGCTAACTTCCTGTCAACACAGATGAACCAGAATTCTCTCGCAGTCAACCGAAACCAGATCTTTAGACAGATTAGAGGTTTTAATCCCGTCAGTTTCACACGTCCGTGGAGCCACAGAAGGTTCTTGGGTCTCTCTGGCTCAGTGGTTTTCTACTGGTCTGGTTTCTGGATCTCACCACAATGACGAGCTGCAACTCAAAATGTTCAACTCTGGAATGAGAGTTTATTGAGGATCCACAACGACCAGCAGGTGGCGATGTTACAGAGGAAATATTACTTTTTCCACTCTGCCTCTTAACATCGATAATGAGCCTTGGGACGAGATTTCAAAGTTTGGTCCACACTGAACTTCACTTAGTAATCCATAAATCTTTAAAGGTCTACGACTTATCACACCTACTTACTAAATACACAATACTGTGTTTTTAGCTTCAATAAAGATTGAAAAAAAACATTTTAAAAACACTGAAAGGGATGGAAATGAGCAAAGTTGGAAGTACACAAAACAAACCTTCTATCCTCTTGTGTGACTTTTCTTGGGTGTTTGACCTGCGGGTCTTTGCGGTTCTTCTTCTGCGAGGACGCCACCTGCCGGTAAAGACAGCGACCGGCACTCGCTTATTTATATATTCCTTCAAAATAAAAGCACGGCCCACCTGTGAGAATCACTGCTCCAGAGCAACTAAGGATTCTGAGTGTTTTTAAACACCCTTTTAGGTTAGGAGGTCCAGGTTGAATCAATTTGGTCATCCTGAGGAGGAAGTTCATCGCAGCAGGAACGAGTTGCTTGATGGCTGTGATTGGCTGTTGCAGTTGCTCGGCAACACTGTTGTTACTGTCACAGACAAACCCGGTTAAATCATTTTAGTGAAACAGTTGCTTCAGTATATTCAGATAATTAATGTATTTGTAGACTCAAACGGTGTCAAAAGCTAGCATGAAACTAGAGAAATACAGTTAGAATACGTATCGTAAAGCCCTTCAGATATATTGTGTGTATATTATAAGACCATTTAGTTTCTTTTATTTATAGAATTAACATGTAAAAAAAAAAGGTATCATCTATGTTTTATAAAATCAAACTTTTTTTGTATTTTTATACTTGACAAAGAAGACTCATGCGCATGTAATACACTTTACATTTCTAGTTGTGTAAATGTTTATTTTTCTGTTACAGAGTTTTTATTTTTGTTCTTACGATCATAACACCACGCTAAGTTAGCATCGCGTCAGCAGCGGAACAGTCGAAAAAGCACACGTCCCCTTTTCTGGCGCCAAGGACACTTGTTTTTGTAGGTGTTTGCCTCTATTATAACAACGTCAACGTGATGAATGTGTGATTGTTGAAACATTTGTGGATGTCGAAGAGCTGTATATAAACACAGATATTCTAACAAGACAGTTGATTTTAGGGTGGATATTTTTTTTATAAGACAGAGGGAAAAAAAACAACAACCGTCCGAACGGCATGCATACTGTCGACGTTCCTGAAAAACCTGCACGCTGGCTCAGACGTCTCATATGTCCAGAATTAAATCTGTGTATAACTGTGAGTGTGCGATACAAAAACTGTAAAATAACCTCGATTTTTCTGTGAAAAAAAAAAGAATATTCTAACAAGCGAAAGCTTCTGAACGATGTTGTTTCTGCAAGATGTTGCTCCGGTCCGAGAGTTGGATGCCCGCCGTGTTACGGTTCGTCTTTGTGAATCGTGGTGAAGAATGATTATAAAATAATTATAACTAAAGACCAATTTAACAGTGCAAAATCAAAACGCAACTTTGTGTATGGAAAGTGAAAGTTGCTGCTTTGTGTGAGAAAAATCAACCAAACTAAAAGTTGCTGCTTTTGTACGTTCCTGTTGTGTTTTGTGACAATAAAGTTTAAACTCTTATAAACAATCGCAGCCAGTGTTTTTCTTTACATCAAAAATAAGCAGTTATCGTAATTCTGAAGAGACCCCGGTGGCCACCTGTGGTACTGCGGCACGACGCTCCTCTCATTTACGCTCTAAACAAAACGAAAGCTCAGGTTTACCCTCGGGGACCTGGCAGCTGTTGTTGGTCCACATTACATGCTGGGACACGTGTCCAGCCGGTGGAACAGGAAGAAAACAATCAAGCAACCACGAAACATGAGAACCAGATCAAGCGAACCAATAAGAGGCTCTGCGCACAACATGAAACTTGGATTCACAGAGTTCTGGTTTAGTCCACAAAACAAATTGGGACAGGAAGTGGAAGGTGGTTACTGTAAATGCTGCGCTCCCTTCCTGCTTTCGCCTTTAAAGTTGAAGAGACAGCGGACTCATTGTGCCTCCTCCTGCTCTCAGTCACTTTCTCTTATTCACAGACAAAAAGGATTTGGGGGAAATCGCGTCGATTCCACGACACGACCTTCTTTTTCATGGTTTTTTACACAAGATGAGCAGCAGAACAACCGTCATCACGGAGCTGGACGCCAAACTCGCGTCCAGTCTGGAGACCTTTGGGCGTCTCTACGACGAGCGCGCGGAGCTTCTCTCTACCACTTTGGACAAATTTGTGCCGACGGTGACTTCGCTTTGCCAAAATGTAAGATTCACTGTGGTGGAAGTCGGAAAAACCTTCGGCTGTCTTTTGGGCGCCGTTTCCGGCTGGATCTTTGGCACGGCTTCTGCTCTGGTTTGGAGCGATAGCGGCGCAGAAGACGTGACCCTTGCCGTTGTTGGCGGCATTTTGGGGGGGGTGGCTGGAGGAGCGCTAGGTGGCGCGGTGGGCGTCGCAGTGACCGTTTCTTGGGAACTCTCAAGGCATCCAGTTTATGATGTCGGCAAAGACACGGCCTGGCTCTTTGGCTTTGCAGCCGGTGGTGTAGCTGGCGGCGCTATCGGAGGGCCGCTGGGCGCTACAGGTGGCGCGCTGGGCGGCGTGTTAGGAGCCCTCTGGGCGGTAAAGTACGCCAATCAACTACAAACGAACATTATTCGATTTGGTGTAGAGGACTACCAAAGAGAGAAATCACGCTTGGACCAATCCACTCATCATTCAATTACACGTAACCTCCGAGATTTCCGGGAAGCCGTCAAACCGCTGCTGGACCAGCTGAAACACACTCAGCTCATCTGTGGTAAAATGGCGTCCTGCCAACACGCGCACGCCATAGCTTCACAGGCCGCCACAAGCCTGGATTCTGCAGCCAAGATGGAGGCGGCGCTAGAGAAGGCCCGTAGGACCAGCTCTCCACTTGAGCTGATTTTGTATATGGTAACAGGAGCCACACTCATCAAGAACGTAAACAAAGATCTGGAGGAGATGAGGAAGGGGGCAGAAAGGTTCCTGCACCAGCTCAGAGGAGATCCAGAAGATCTCGTACAAAACTGAGCTCCATCTCATTCTTGGCAGATCGGCCGTCTCAGCAGCGAAACTGCATTCCAACGGAATTCTTTGATCTTATATAAGTCTTTCTTGTAAACTTCCTGTTTCAGGTTTTGTCGTGACTCTACTGAAGACTAATAAAGGATGAATATTTTTGGGAATTAAATTCAAATCTGGGGGGTTTTCTCACGTTTTTGTTTCATATTCATGGTCACTGAAGGATCAACTGCAGTGACAACAGCGCCACCGCGGGGCTCCTGTGTTGCTCCCTTTAGTATTCTGCACTGATAAGCATCATGTGAGGAAAGTTAGCATAAACCTTTCGCTCTATTTATTGCTAAATTAGTGACAAAGAGCAAAAAACATACAAAATGTTTTATTGAAATGCAGAAATAAGTGTCCTAACGTCTCAGCGTTAAAAATAATTCAAATTTGCTACAAATTTTGTAGTTGAAAGCTAAAATCGTAATCGTAAAAACAACTTCATTTATTCGTGTCACTTAAGTGACAAACTGCGTCAAGAAAAGTGCAGGGGGCGGAGCTTGTGACTGACAGTGAATCGTCCTCTGCATGGGACAAATCTGGCTCGCCGTCGTTTCCTGAAGACTGAAGCAGCGTCAACGAACAGGCACGGAGTTCGTCCTTGTGTTGTTGTGTTGAAATTCAAATCCAGACTTCCCCTTTGAAAACGTAACGCTATTTAAATCGTCGTCATACACTTAAATCCTTGTTTGCTGTAGTTTATCTGGAAAGGTTTGACTTTCACAGCGAGATGTCAGACGACACGTGGAGCTGCTGTCCCGCCTTCCACTTGGCACTGCGTCGACCTCCATCAGCCCGTCTGTATGGCTGATTCCTCAGATCTGACGACAAAAACAGAGTTTTAATCGATGGGTTAGATTTAGCTTTCACGCTGATGAACGTCAGGAGAGAAAGTTAGCCTAGCTTAGCATGAACACTGGAAGCAAAAACTGACTCAGGCTACACAGAAACCTCTCTTGGACACCTGAAACCTGAACACGAGAGCTCAGGCAAAAATTCTGATTATGACTACAGTGGGACCTCTACTTACGAAATTAATTAGTTTCAGAAGTTGTTTCGTAACCTGAAAATTACGTAAGTAGAGACGCGTTTTCCATGTAAATGCCCTAATCTGTTTCAAACCCCCAAAAATTTGGACATCCTTTTTTTTATAAATCATAAAAATGCATCAAAACATGTAACAAATACATACACAATTAGATTACCACACAATAAATGTAGGAATTCAGTGCAAGTTTTCTCCAGGAACAAAATGAACTTTATTACAGGCTAATCCTACATTAGCCGTCATTACTAGAAATGAACGTTAACATTTTTGGTAACACTGCCATCTAATGGACAAACATACGAAGACTCACAAAAAATAAAAGTTAAACGAAGGCGATGCTGGGATACTCACAAACTTGCACATATTGACATCCCTCCTAGCCAATGGGATGACAGGAAGATGCTAGGCAATAGTCAATGGCAGAGCAGCTACAAGCAAGTTTGCGTTCGCTAAACTCCGCGTATTTCTGCCTTTCGTATCCTGAAATTTCTTTCGTAACAAGAGGAAATATTTTCCCGTTGAGACGTTTCGTAAACTGAAAATTTCGTAAGTAGAGGTCCCACTGTATATTTCAGGTCCTCCTCTGTTATCTTCCAGTTCCAGTTCCAGAGTTTAGTTTCAAAACCCTGGTCAACCAGGTTGAATAACCTCCCTACTCCAACAGCTGTAGAAGTAGGAGCTTAAGGTTCTTCACCTCCATTAGCAAACAGGCAGGTTAACTTGTCTACCTCAGGTGTGTGTGCTAAGCAAGGCTACCTGTGGTGTGGCGGTGGGAGTGCTACCTGTGATGATGTCCTCAATGGTGCCGTCCTTCCCCTCCCTCACCTGAGGAGACACCTGCCTCCTCTTCAGCTCTGCAATCAGGTCCACCTGCTGAAGTTTGATCTGGAACAACAAGCATGTTCTGCATGACCTCCTGACCTCCTGCACGTCTGTCAATCAGATCTGACATTTACCTTGTTCCCACTGACGTCTTCTTTGGTTGGACTTGTTGGAGCCTGGAGGTTCAGGACCTTCTGCTGCTTCCTCTGCTGGTTCTCCATCTCCGCTTGCTGTTGGACAGAACCAGTTTGACGTTTGAATAAGAACTCTTCTCCAGGAACTGCTGCCTGTTGTCTCACCTTGTAGGCCTTGATGAACCTGGTGAACACGGGGAAGAACATGGAAGGCGGAGTTGTTTTACAGTTCTCGCCAAAGTACTCCACGGTGGACTCGTAAACGTCCTGGAAGACAGAGGTTTCAGCTCATATGTTACGTGCTCAGATCTTCAAGCGGGTTTGAAGGCCATCGGTGGTGACCTGGGCCGTTTTCCCGTCGGCCGCCAGAGCGACGAGCAGCTCGGCGTTGCCGCTCAGGAACGTGCGCAGAACCGGATTTTCGCGCTCTGCGGCGAACTCTCGCCTCGTCAGCTCCATCCCTCGCTGCAGAGCTCGCAGGTCCTGCAGGACGCTGTCAAGAGACACTGGACGGAGACAGAACCCACCGTTTTTCAATCCCCAGCTTCTCTCAGAGCATGCTAACGTGCTACACGCTAACATTAGTGGAATATTTGCAAGCTCACCCAGCGCCGCCTTGTCCAGGAAGTGCAGCTCAGAGTAGAAGTTGTTCACGTCTGGGTATCTCTCCTGGATGACATTGGCGATGAAGTGCAGCAGCGTCTGTTTCCGGTCGGTAGATTTAGTGTCCAACAACTGAAACAGAAACGAACTCTTCAGTGACGTCGCAGTACTCTACGACACTCCCCGGTACCCCTCAGTACTCTAGTTTAAGCTCACCAGGTCTAAACTCTGCAGGCGGAAGCCGGACGCCAGCCCTCGCTTGCTGCTGTTCATGTAGTTTCCAAAAGCCAGAACGATCTTGACACCAGCAACACACACGTTTATGCCATAATCCCTCATTTCAGACGACAAAACCAAACCGATCGGCTGCTGTTGCCAAGCTCACCTCCAGGATTTTCTTCAGTTTGCCGGAGGATTTGACGGACATGGATGCGGCGATCAGAGCGTCCAGTTGCTGCAGGGTGGAAATGATTGAGGTTCTGAAACCTTTAAACTGGGTCTTTCTAAAATTGCAATGAAATAAACCAAAGGGAGATGGTTGTGGCTCCACAGCTCCCCCTGTTGGCCACTAAAGTTTGGCATTTTTGCTCAGATAAACTTAACATCAGTAACAGTCGGAACAGGATGATGTGATTAACAAAATGAAATAACTTCTAACATCAAGCAGATTCAATCAGTCCTGGAATATTGAAATCAAATACTGGGACTATTTTCCGGTGGAGGCGCACGTGTGTGATGTGATCTGACCGGCTGGATGAGCCGGACGCTCTCGGGGAAGTTTCCCATGAACGTCAGGGCGCTGATGTGCTGCGGCAGCCGCGGGATCTTCCCGAAGCGCATCATGAAGCGCTCCTCCTCGCTCAGCCAATCCGGCGCTCTGCCCTCCTGCCCGAAGTCCTGGATCAGCTTCATTTCGTAGTCGGTGGGGATGAAACGCTCGAGGAGCTCCAGGAAGTCCAGGCTCAGAGCTCGCAGGTCGTACCTGTGGACGGAGACGTCACAGCTGTCAAACTGCAGCAGGTTGAAATGGGGGAAGCTGATTGCAGATTTACGTCTCGATGGCGGAGCAGATGTCGCCCGCTGACGTTCCTTCCTTCCTCAGGGTTATTGCCAGGTTTTTGGCCCTGTTTGGCTCCATCAGAGACACTTTACTGGGACTCTTGTGGGACAGTTTGACCCTGAGGGTGCCGGCGTCCACAGGAGGAGGCTGAGCCTTCGTCTTGAACTGCTCCTCAAACTCGGCCATGTTCAGCTCCTGCAGAGTCCAAACACCCACCAGCAAAGTTACAGAGGGATAGAGGTGGTCCAAAGGTCCCCACCCACCCCCTTCCCCCTTCCTATCTGGGACCTGCAGATGTTTTTAGTCCTGTGACTGGCTGGCAAGGTCACGTGGGCGGGACCGCCTCCTGATCTCAGATCAACCGGTCCCTCGGGCAACAAACCTGGAGGACGTGCTCGTCGTCCAGCTCGTTGAAGACAGTTCCGGTCACCTGGTTCGCCGCCAGCACCTGCCAGTTCAACAGCGGCATCCGGTATTTGGTTTGGATGGCTTTCTTCTTAGGACCTGAAGGGAGAAAAACTATTGATCCCTGATCAGAATCGCCCTGAACTAGTTCGTACCATCAGATGATCTACCTGAACTTCCATCAGCCACCTGGCCGGGTGCTGGGGTCAGACCTCCAGCAGGGGGCAGCAGAAGGGGAGGGGGAACGCAGACTGGAGGAGGAGGTGGCGGGGGTGGGGGAGGCGGCTGCGCCACTGCTGATGGAGGAGGAGCTTCCACCAGGGGGGCAGGTTGATTTGAAGGGGGCGGAGTCACTGGGCCTGAATCAACTTGATCTTCAGCTGTCAGGAGAAACTGACTGAGTCCATCAGCTGCTCAGTTTGATTGATAAGTGATCATTTTATGGAGAACTGACCTTTCTGCGAAACCTGCTGGATGATAGGGACCACCTGGAGGTCCAGGTGTCCAGATGGCGACCGCCTCATCTGGACCAGGCCCTGCTCCACCAGAGCCTGGACACTGGACTCCAGCTCCTTCAGGACCTGGGTGCGCCGCTCTCTGTCCCGCTCGCGTTCTCGTTCTCTCTCGTGTTCCAGTTCTTGTTCTTGTTCTCGCTGCTTCAGGAGGGTCACCTGACAGGAGGACTCACGAAGACTCTCCTGCAGACGCCAAACATCAAATCGACCGTTTCCCTCAAAGTTTGAGCGTGAATCCGAAGTTCTGGTGGACTTCAAGTCCACGTCATTACCTTCAGCAGCTCCATTTCTTTTGTGGTCTGAATCAACTTCTTCTCTAACTCTGACACCTTCTCCTCAGCTTCCCTCTCACTCTCCTGAAGTCTGGAGCTCAGCTGTAACGAGTACAGGTGACATCATTTACATGATCTGTGTGTGTGCGTGGCTGTGTGTGTGCCTGTGTTCCACCTGTGTGTTGTGCTCCTGCAGCTCATCCATGTGCTCCAGCAGAGCGTTCTTGGTCTCGGCGTCCTCCAGCAGAGCTCCAACATCAAACATGTTGTCCAGGTAGGCCTGAATCTGCACCAGCAGCCTGTCGTTCTCGGTCGACTTCAGCTTCTGCAACCAAACAGACCTCGAGTTCGTCAAACTTGTTTCAACATGGAGTCAAAGGTCGACTGGGACTAAGGAACCACCTCCAGGTACTCATCCAGCCCGTGACAGGTGAACTGGTACTGCAGGTGAACCCTGAAGTTCATGTTCTCCACTGAGTGGACCATGATGTTGATGAACTGCATGCACGCCACCTGGTGGACACACAGACGCGACACTGGTTCAGGATGTAAGGGGCGTCACTGGTCCATCAGGGCATCTCAGCATTTGCCCCCATTTACCATGAAGTCCAAGTTTCGGTCTTCCCTGCAGAAAAATTCCATCAGCTTCTCAAAGCGACTTTTCTCTCTGCACACCTGAAAACACAAAATCATTAAAGCCACATCAGATTTTAAATTTCACCACACAGAGCCCAGGCGGAGGACTCCACTCCTCCATGACGGGCATCATAAAAGGAAACATTTTAGCACGACAGCGATAAATCACCAACTCTTTTTTTTTTTTTATCTCGATCAGTTCAGCTCATTGAACAATGATGAGAACAACTGGTTTGAAGTGGCGTCTCAGTTCTGATAAAGTAAAACTGGTTCCCCGGCTTGCTTGTTTTTCATCTAACAATAGGCCGTCCTGGTTCAGGTCGCTACTTCCTGTCTGCGAGGTTGAATCCTCAGGAGGCGTCGCATCGACACCAGTTGGTCGTTCTCAAAGGCAAAGACGGGAGAAGGTCAAGGAGAGGTCAGAGGAACCTCGACACATGTCTGATGTATTTACAGTGTGTTCTGATGGTGCAACAACTGAACACAGCAGCTGGTGTGTGTGTGTGTGTGTGATCACAATATCAACACACTGAGCACCAAATTGCTCATTTTACTAGCAAAGTGGGGCCATTTTACTGGACCCCACACCTTCAAAGGACTGCTTGGGCGTGAGGTAACGGTCAGGGTTAAGGTACAAAGGTGGGTAATGTTTCATGTCTAGGAAAGTCCCCACAAAGATAGAAATGTGTGACTGTGTATGTGCTGGGGGAGGAGGGGTTAGGGTTCTAACTGATTTTTGTATCTGTCCTGCTCTCCAAGCTCCAGAACCTGAAGATGGGACAATAAAGGATCCCTGGTTTAAAGTGTCCTCTGGCCAGACAGGTGGGGGGATCTTACAACCCAGAAGAGTGTGTTTAAACTCTTTGTAGATGCTGGTTATAAAGGCTTGAATGTTGGAGGTGCAGGTCTCAAACTTCTAAGAAATGACTTCAGCAAGTCCTTATTCCTCTCAGGGGACCTTTCTGATATCAATATCAAGACTCAAAGGCTAATAAGAGGGGCATTTATGAACCAGGGGAACCTGTTCTGTTGTGTTCTTCACCAGCCAGAACCTCTAAAACTCTCCTCACCTCTTGGAAGTTGTCGAAGGCGGACAGGATGATGTCATGGCCGCCTCTGACCAGGCAAACGGCGGCGAGGAGCTCCAGCACCAGAGCTTTGGTCCTGACGGCACAAGTTGGTTTAATCTCTTAAATAGTTCATCCTTAACCTCAGATGACTGATGCCATCCAATCAGATCTCACCGCGGGTTCCTGTTGTTAAGGCTGAGGGTGATCTCGTTAACGCAGCGAGGATGTTTCATCACCAGGTCGAAGCCCGTCTGAGAAGAACCAACAACATGAAGAACAAACGACACCCCCAACCACACACAGCATGTTGGGTAAGTGAGGCCTCGTACCTGGTAGTTCATGATGGCACGCAAACACATGATGCACAGGTGAACGTCGTCTGTCTGGCTCATGACGCGAGACGTGCGCAGCGTTTTCCTGTCGGGCACAAACCTTCACTCAGCTTTGTTCTGTCCAAGGTGCTACATCAAAGCAGCCGCTTTGATCTATGTGACTACTGTTCATAGCAACATTTGTTAATTACAAGTTTCCTAAGAAGCGGCACGTCAACAGGTGTGTGAAGACAATCCAGACATACTTGTGTATTTGCTACATACTGAGTACCAAACTATTCATTCTACTAGCAAAGTGAGGACATTTTGGCTTGTCCACACAACTTCGAAGAACTGTTGGAGGGTTAAGACGTGGATTTAAGCTTGGGGTTCGAGTTGGATTTGTTGGGATTGTTAGGGTTAGGGGCTGGGTAATGCATTATAAAAGTCTTAACAAAGATAGAAATGCTAGGATGTGTGTGTGAGAGATGCACTCACCTGACAGTGAAGGTCTTATTTGTCCTGGAGGTGTGTGAGGGTGAGTTACTGGCACTGCTCACGTCATCCACGGATTTGTCCAGACCTTTGTTTCTGTCGGGGGGCGGCGTGACGTCATCGGGCGTGTCGACGTCGTGTCTGCCAGTCACACGGTTCATAAAACATTTAGCGGCTGGTTGAATTCCCGCTGATTGTCTCCCGCGGCGACAGCGAGACTGGATGCTTCCAGGGATGAAGAGCAAAGGCGTGACTTACGTGACGGCGACCGACAGATATTCCACCAGAACATCTAGACCTCGGTTCTCTTCGTTTAGAAACTCCTGAGCCCACCTGCAGCCACGGAAACACGCCCTCCATCTGAATAAAGGACTAATTAGAGCCGAACGCAGGTGGAATGAGACTCACCCGATATGATTGGTCCTGAGGGAAATCTCCAGCTCTCTCAGGATCTGAGTAGATTCCTGCACGCGTCTCTTAAACTGACGACACAGCAAATTTACACATTAGACTTTCAATAACAGCTGAGGACGTGCGGTTTCTACAAGGAGGCCTGAGCGTCTCTGTCGCCCTCTGGTGATGGGCTGCAGTGAGATTGAATAAACCCCGCCTCCCTCAGTCGCTAAAACCCCTAAAAGATCTTTCGAAACCAATAAAATCGCCCTCACAGTCGTTCATCTTGACCAGATGATCTGGAGTCTCACTGGGATTAACAGGTTTTAGGGGCTCTCAATGTTGAACAGAATGGGTTTTTCTTTTGACCCGTACGCTAGCGCACCTTCCGGCCGACTCCATGATCCACGCTATTCCTCAGCTTCTCCAAATATGCGGATGGTGGATTCTTCGCTTGAAACCTCTCCTAGAGACGAAGACAGACATGAATCAGAGTGAAGGCTTCGGGTTAGACCACGCCGAATGCACCGCATCTTTTACGTAAATGAGATTCATTTAAAAGTTGTGTTTATTTTGACTGAAGCTGTGTAAATGTTTCAGGTGTCTTCTCTTCTTTCCCACTGTTATGATTGTCGTTGTTGATCGTTGCTACGGAGACCTGCATTATTCATGTGCCTGTAAAGACCGAGATGGTTTCAGCTGTTTGTCTTCCTTAAACCCACCTGGTCACAGATCAGATCCCACTTCTTGTCGTTGTCGTACTGGCTGAGAATCTTCACTTTGTCTGGTGGAAGATTCATCGTGTTCTGAAACAGAAGATTCAGTTGCTTGAAGTCAAATTCCTCCTAACGAGAATTCAAATCAGCAAAACGATGCTGGTTTAGAAAACATCACCGAGTGAGGCCTCTCCAAACCGCCATAGTTTCGCTCTTAAACTTGAATTTTACTGAGATAATGTCATCCTACCCCAGTCTTCAGGTGCTATTGGGAGTATTCTCCCATCTCACAGTGGTTCTACTGGACTGCAGGACCAGAACACTCACTCAGCCCTGCTTAGGGGCAGAACAATCTACCAGAACAGGTTCGTTTACCAGGTTTCCTGGTTAAATCCATTGTATCTGGCTGCCTTTATCTTGAAAATTTCCTCAATGACCTTTGGTGACCCAAAGTGTCATCAGCGTCAGTACGTGGCCTGGTTGATGAGGTGAACTCTATGGCCTGGAAGGTAGCCATGATTTCCTTTTTTATCTAAGCTTTTTCCGTCTAAACATTACACAAATCCGCAGATGTGCATTTACAATCCCACCCACTGCAGCATTCAACCGTATGCAAACAGCTATGTAAAAACCCGAAGGACCAAGTTCTCCATGTAAATTTAGCTGTGCAGATTTCTGGTGGTGATTCTTAGTCTGTGGTAACGTCAGACATCATCAGACGACCACCCCTCCCTCCCAACCTGAGCACAGCCATCCAGCAATGATGAATTACCAGAAAACAAGATGGGGGGGGGGGGGGGGGGGGTTGAAGAAACTACTGCAGGTTTTTCTGCTCATGAAAACCTGCTGCAGCTGCACATTGGCAACAAATCCTGCAGTACACACACACACACACACACACGCATCCTCGTATTTCTGCGCATGTGGGGACTTTCATAGACTTTCACCCAGCCCCTACCCTAACCTTTACTATCCCATCTAAAACCTTAACCCTTCACCTACATAACCTCAATTTTAAAAGCATGTCTTAAACCTTACACAGCTGTTGGTTGTGGTTGTGAGGATCAGCCAAAATGTGCTCACTTCCCAAATATGTCCTGTCTTTGCTAGTAGAATGAGTATTTTTGTACTCAATATGTAGCGAATATAAGGACACACACACATCTTGTGACTCCTGCCACGAGCATGTGACTCCTCATCACAATTGTCGACATACTTTAGGCAACAATAATCCAATTTAACTGAAAGGTAGCCATAATTATCACCGTGCTGCTCACAGACACGATGACTGCACTCATCACACATCACTTCCTACCTCGGCTTGTATTGCAGAGCTTAACGGAACATTGTTGGTGGATCTGAGACCTTCTCTGACACATTCAGGTGAAAATTAAATGACTTTTTCTGGCAAGTCACTGGTAAAACAGCAAACAGCTCAGGGAAGGAATGGAATCATCTTATCCACTAAAATAAAACTGGCTGTGAGGAGGCAGAACCTTTGTGTCCTGGAACACTGGAGCCCAACTGGACTTTTACCACAATAAACAAAACAAATAGAAAAAGTGTTAAAATAAAGAAAAAAGTTCCTTCAATTTAAAAGCTTCTTAAACTGAGGGTTTTTTAAAAAAAACAAAAAAAACAACATAACCTGCCACATAAACACACACACATCCTTGTAATTCTATCTTTGCGGGGACTTGCTTAAACACTAAACTATACATTTCAGAGCCCCCTTTTCCTACCAGTCCCATCTAACCCCCTGACCCAACCCTAACCCAAACCAAATTTTAACCATTAAACCCTGTCTGTGTTCAGCCCAAAAAAAATATCCCAACTTTTCCAAAATGTCCTCACTTTTTTGGTACCCAATATGTAGCCAATGCAAGGACACACACGGAGCGTAAAGCTGCAGTAATCTGCAGCATAAAGGCTCTCTTTTGTGTGTTTCTGTGGTGACACCGTGTCCCTGCCGCTGTGATAAGCCTGTTCTGAGGACTTGCACATTTCCAACATATTCCACATTCTTCTCACCAGCACGGCGTCAAACCGCAGCTCCAGCTCTGCCTCTGGGGGCATCGGTAGTTTGGTTTGTCTTCTCGAGCAGCCCGGGGAGGTCTTGCCCTCCTTCCCCTGAGGTACCTCCAGGCTACCTGTGGCGTTCCCCATGTGTGTCAATCCAACCCGTCCAGAAAACACGCAGAAGTAAAAAGATCCACTTCAGCTAACCACCAAGCGTTGAAAGTTTCTGTCCATCTAGAGACGGATGGGGAAGGTAGCGGTCATGGGTGACCCCATGACCCCATCTGTCCATCTAGTCGCGGCTCAGCAAGAACAGCGGGATGAAATGCAGCCGTACCGCTGGATGAGACGCTGCCTCATTATGAAACCTTAGAGAGAGGGGGAAGCAGATATCCTGAGAGTGACTGACAAAGTGACAGCTGAACAAGTGAAGGGGGGGAGCCCGGAGCTACCAAAGGAGAGACGACAGATTTCCGCTCCTGCAGGTCCCACCAGAAAACTGTGACACGGGACAGACGGGTAGGTAGCAGGTCGACCTCCACAGGGTCCTAATGCCTCCACCTGAGAACCTGCTACCAGTCCACAACACAAAACATCCAGCTGAGTAAAGGCTTTAGTTCAACATAGTCAAAAAGCTGTTACGCAATAGAGTGAGAAATCGCCAAGGAAACGATTCGAATTTGCTCAGTTAGCCACAACAAAGTTCCTACATCTAAAACTCAAAAATGCAAAAAGGCAGAAAATAAAACTGTTCACAAAACATATAAAACACAAAGACTGACAGTTAAATCAATCTCATTTATTGACTGTTAACAATACTGATGGGAATCCACTTCCTCCGACTTTCCTTGTTCAATCTTGGAAGTTTCAGGAGGTTTTGACAAAATTCTGATATATTTTCATTTAGTTTATACTAATTTGAACATTTTCTAACAATCAGTAATTTTTTTCCAGCAGTTTTATAAAAAAAAACCCTCTACTTCCTCAGACTTTATCAGATGGTACTTCATACATCTGAAAATGTTTTCTAATCTGTGTTTATTCTGCGGTGTTGCGCAATCAGAAACTCTCTTAATTCCTTAGCTGCTAAAGCGGATCACACACTTAATCACAATCATAGGTTGCAATGATGTAACTTCTGAGACCTGTGTGACGAGGGGCCGGAAATGGTGGACTGTTACTGGAAGGTGGAGGTTAATAAATGATGAATGTCATACTGATACCTGGATGTGAGGCCACACCTGGTCAGCAGCCCACAGGTGAGACACAAGAGGGGAGACAGAGTAAAGATAATGATTGTGGATTGTGGGACAAAATAAAGGCGATTCCTTCACCCGAGTCAAGTTTAAAACTGTTTTAATGTTGGTAAAAACACAAAATAATTACAGAATTTATTTTACCTTTTGACTTTATCTACTTATTTTTGTGTTTTAATTGTTGACTCCAGTTTTTTTCATCTTTTCACTATTCACGCGACAGTTAAAGATTACGTCATGAACAACATGTATTTATAGTCCACATTTCAAAGTAACCTTTCTGAACAAATTGACAAAATAACTTAAAATCAAAAACATGATTAATAACTTTTTTACATGGTGGTATTTTACTCAAGCATTAATGGGCACAAAGGTCAAAAAGCTGCAATATTTTGCTTTTAAAGATAAAAAGTAAGTATAATTAAAACAAGCACATGTTGAATAAATCTTTAACAACTAAAAATGTTAAAATGATTTTCTAAAATACTGACAAAGCAAGTCTTGAGTACAGTGGCCTCTAGTGGTCACATAGCATATTTCAAGCAGTTTGTTTTTTTGCCACACATTAAACTACGAACTCATTTCAGAGAAGCACCTTTCTGGAAATATAAATCATATCAATACAGCAACCAACTAGATTAAAAAATTCACAGACCACATGACTAAAAAGTAGAGTTGGTGAAACGATGCAGGCAGAGAAATTCGTCAGTTGTGATCTTCAATGTGATCTTCTGGAAAATCAGTTTGGCATATTTTATGGAATAAACCATCTAATAAAACAAGTTAAAACGATCCCAGGGTTTTCCTGTTTTATCTGATCCGTCTTTCATTAAGCTGGTGGAGATGCTGTAGGAACACACACAAACTAAAAGATTCCTATTAAAGCCATTAGAAACAGCCGGTTCAGTCATTCTTTCACTTCAGGATATGATGTCAGCTGGCTGCTGATTTGCTGGATTATTGGTGATACAACAAATCATAACAAAACCACAAAGGATGCTTGTGAATACCGTCTGTAGTTTCTACACACTCCAGCATGAACGCTAGATTATTTGTTGCTAGCAACCGCATCACTGCTGAAAAAAACTCGTTCAGAATACGCCGACGGCCCAACCGAGAGCACGGTGAGAGCGGGCGAGGACGGGGATATAGAGCTCGTAATATGTGGCACTGGCTTGCATCCACAAGAGCGGCCCGCGCTGTGCATGAGCCTCAACACATCGTTCCGAAAACGCACGCCCACCAGCGCGTAAAGGATGGGGTTGAGGCAGCAGCGGGCGTAGGCGAGTGTGCACGTGACATACTCCAGCAGCAGGTTGCAAAATTCCCCGGCCAATCTCTGCAGCAGGACCACCGTGTACGGGAGCTGGAATGCCAGGAACAGAAGCACCAGCGCCAACATCAGCTTCAAGGTGCGCTGTCGTTGCCACTGCTTCCCCCGCCGCTGCGCCTGACCTTCCCACAGCACCTTGGCGATCAAAGTATAGCAGGTCACCATTACAAGGAAGGACAAACAGAAGACGCCAATGATGGCCGCCCTAGCGGCCATCTTGGCTGCCTGACCCAACACGCCGCAATACGCATAAACTCCGCTCCCAGAAACACCGGAGAAAAGGATTTCTGGAAGGCTCAAGATCACCGCGACGGCCCAAACCCCCAAAGCTGTCAGCATCCCGACTCTAAATATCCACTTCCGCAGACGATGCATGACCTGAGCGTGCACCACCACCAGGTAACGGTCGACACTGATGCACGCCAGCAGCAGCAGCCCGCTGTACTGGTTCACAGCGTAGCCGGCACGCATGACTTTGCACAGATACACGGGGAGGGTCCAGTCCAGGTGAGTGTTAATGGCCTGTAAAGGAAGCATGAGGAGCGACAGCAGGTCAGCCAGCGCGAGGTGGAGCAGGAAGACGTCGGTCATGGATCGCAGACGGACGCAGCGGTAGGCGGCAAAGGTGGTGATGACGAGGCCGTTCCCGACCACACCCAGCGTGAAGATTACGCTGAAGACGCACGCCTGGAAGGTTTTGATGGTGAACTCGTCAGAATCGCACCAGTCGGAGTAGAGGTCGCCGACGTTCCGGAAGGAGAAGTTTGAATAGTCCTCAAAGTCGAGGTCGCTGATATCCATGACTGCTGAGACATAAACACCTGTCAGACACCCACGGAAACATGGCTTCACTGTCTCTGGCCGCCACAACCCCCAGGACGCGACCATATTCGACCAACACGGGTGACCTCATCAGCGCAACTTGAGTAAAAGTAAGTAAAACTTTAAACTTTTAACTGCTCCTCTCATGATATCAGAAAGCACCAATTCTTCCTCTCACGATATCAGAAAGCACCAAGTCTTCGAAACCAGCCAGAACTGTTACAAGCGTCAGCTTCACGGCTCGCTTTGACTGTTTTTTGTGATCTTTGAGTCATTTCGCAGCAGCTTGCGTGACACTGGCACTAGGTTGTTGGCACAGGGGAAACCGTGGGCAGCGTGGAGGTCTCCAGATCAGTCAGCGTCGCGTGCCAACACCTTTATAGAAGGCTTTCACTGTCTGCATGAATCCTTTTAGCTCTCAGTCCGGGGCCGTTGGAGCTGCGGAGCTCGTCCTCAGACTGAGAGCTAGTTCAAATACAGATTCAAGATTTAGACGACGGAGGCGCGGAGGAAGTCCTGAGAGGTAAGAAACACGTGTGGAGTTCTTTATTTTTATCTAGATAGCAAGTTGTTAAAATAGGCACAAAGTCTGTGGAGCTGCAAAGGTAAATTAAATTGTGCTTGAATTTCATATGTTGATAAGGTGTAATCATTTAATATTTGTCTGTGTAGATTCTCAATCATCCAGGTCATTGTATCCAAGGTAGTTTTCTATGTCAACTGGACTGGGTTTCTTCTCTTGAAGACGTTTCGCCTTCTATCCATATATCCTTCTATCTATAGAAGGCGAAATATCTTCAAGAGAAGAAACCCAGTCCAGTTGACATTTAATATTTATATATATGAACACACGTACAGTTAAAACAATAAAAAGTTTAAGAAAATTCGTAAAGTCGCATGAATACAAAGTAAAATGTTGATATGTAATGCAGATCCTTATATATATATATATATGCTCTGTGTTATTGTATTTATATATTCTTGTTGTTTTTAACAGTGTAATATCAATATGAAAGTGACAAGAGAATTTAAACCATCAACCGCTTTGATTCTTACTGTTATCTGCAAACTGTGACTTAACTCCATCCCATTTTTATAGCACAATTTCAAACACTAATAATAAAAATAATAAATAAAATAAAACGAATAATAAAAATAAAATAACTTTAAATAAATGCACTTTATTTACCCTTTTTTTAACTTTAACGGCCGAGTTTTAATCCACGCCTGTCATCAGATGTTATTTCCGTATATTTAAAAAAAAAAAATTAAACTAAAAACAGTTGCAATATAATCTTTCAACTTAAATATCTATAGTTTAGTTTTTGTGACATTTTAATTATTTTGTCTATTAGATGAGTAGCTGTAATTCTGAGTATCACACCGTAACATTAAATTGGAATGAAAAGGAATAAATAAATAATAATTATCTGCAATTTTTAAATGTATAAATGCATAAAAATGACTGTTTCCAAGCCATTGTTGATACTCATGATAAATGATAAAAACCTAATTAATCATAACTTAATAACTTAAATCTTTGTTCTGCCTGTGAGAGACATTTGTTTGATTCTTAAATATTTTATACAACAATTTTCAACAAACTTCCTGCAAATGTCAGAAGGAATTTGCTCGAGAACTCAGGGGAGAAGAAGAACAACAAAGCAGAATCAAATACCAGTACTGGAGCGATGGTACTCGGAGCTGACTGTACCTGGTCTGTTTGAGGAGTTCCACATATCCACACCTCTGGTCGCGTCTCTGCCTCAGACCTGGCAGGGCAACACCCTTAAAAACAGCCCGAGCGCCACGTTCAGCCAGTGAAACAGATACTGGGTTCGCTGACCTCGATAACCTCAACACGCCTCAGCATCTGGTGCTGTCGCTGCTGCCACATGCTCTGCTGCTGACTTTGATGAAACACTGAGGAGATGCAAGTGTTGGCAAACAAGATCACAATCTGACTCATTTAACAAACTGATCTCGCACAATCTGATCACAAGTCCAGTCCAAAACTCTGATCTCTCCAGTCCGAAACTGCTCCGAGGTGTTATGAATATGGGGGATAAACATTTAACAGTTTTTACAATATGGAGTAATAATATGTGTGTGTGTGCGTGTGTTCACCTTTATTGCATATCGAGTACCGTAACAATCCTTCTGCAAAGTAGGTCCATGTTTGTGATATGAGACCATTTTGCTGGACTCTGCAATTTCAAAGGTTTTTCCATGGTTTCAAGGTTGATATTAAAATTGGGTTTAAGTTAGGGTTAGTCGGAATGGGCAGGGTTATGTGCAGGTGTACGAGTGTGTATGTGTGTGCTGGTTTCAGTGTGTGTGAATGTGACAGCTGGTGTGTGTTGTTAATCCAGTCTGTGGTTTTCAGGCCCCTGGCAGCTTGTTTTTGTCAGTGTAGCTCATCTTAACACTGGGAAAGTCTTGAACTACCCTTAACCTGTAATCCAAGTTCAACCTGAACCTTTTATTTTCTGAAAATTAAATAAACCAAGGATGTCAAACAGTTAAAATCATTTAGATTAATTATTATTAATTCTCATTCACTGATAGTTGTTCTCTATTTTGGACAAAACTACTCATGACAGAAGGCGATATACACACTTCCTTTCCTTTCTTGACCACTATATCCCATTTTGGGATCACGGGAACTGGATCCTACCCCATCTCCATGAGAGAGCCCCCAGCTCATTATCTGGCCCTATGTGAGCATTTTGGAGTGTGGTACCTTGCTCAAAAGTACCTCGGCACTGCTGTGAAGGTATCCTAGCACCCCCTCTACTACCAGAACAACCTCTATGCTATGATCCACCCAGAAACTGTTCATTTGTCGGGTTCCAAGAAACTTCACGAGGGTAGTTTGTTGCACCCCAAGACAACTCTGGATTACACTGCAAAAACACAGCATTTAAATTAACAACAAAGACACATTTATTACTCCAAATAGACAAATAATGAGCCTAGAAGTGATCGTCATAAAATTAAATTAAAAAAATACTTTAGGGTGGGGTCAGGCATCAAACTGCAACAACATCAATTTTTTTTAATTTTTTTTAAAAGTTATGATTCAGTGTTGTTTTCCTGGAAAATGTGCCTGGAAATGTCATGAATGAGAACTGAAACAGGAAATGAGACTGTATGTGTTGGAGGGCAGTTTCAGGTCCGAATGTGTTAAATTAAGGTGTCAAACATGCTGAATTTTTAGACTTGAACTATATCCATATGTACGTGTCTATATGTAGCTGTCTGTAGCCGCAGGCTAAACATGTTGCTGCTCTCCTTGGTTTATACTCCATTTATGTTGTCTTCTGACATTTATTATCCTCTTTTTACATAAGCAGATGTAAAAGAACAAAGTTAATCAGAGTAGTGGGTGTGCACGTCTCGTCACGTCTCTAGACCTAAGAGCGAGGCTTGTGTGGCACCTGTGGCCGCTTAAGTCTCAAACGTGCACATGAGCTCCACCTTAAAACCTTTGACTTTTCATATCGCATTTGAAGAATCAGCTGATTTGTCATAAACCTGATCAGCAGATCTGAGGAGCTGTTTCTTGCTCACAGCTTCCACAGGAGGGAGGAACTGGGGCAGCTACAGCTGCCCATGAGCCAGATAAACTAGAACCCTACAGGCACGTAATGGGGAGGGGGGCAAACTCGCACTTCCTCTTCAGATCAAATCTTTGGAAGATTTGTTGAACCAAGCAAACCAACAATGTTCTGATCTGAATCTTGTCTTCAAATGTGGTCCAACACACAGCTATATGACTTTTAAACATGCTGGAATAGTCTTAATGTTTCTCTTTTTACATGTTTGTTTGATGACGATGATCAATACTTTATGTTGTATTTCAGATTTTCATCCATAATTGGTGAGGATTTTTTTTTTTGCTTTGAAGACTTCAGAGTCAAGCATTAGAGTTAATTCCAGAGCAAGTTACCCAACTAAAATCGGCCACACACACACACACCCACACCCACTAATAAAGAAGGATGGGCTAGTTTGCTGGCGAAGCCTCGCTGTTCTCGCTCACAGCTCCAGAATGACCGGAGGTCAGTCAAGGTTATCATTGTTCCCGTCATCGCCGCCGCCATGATCTGCTTCCTCCTCCTCTCTCTTCTAGTTGTCGGTAAGTTTACAAATTGAAACGTTTGGGTTGGATTTCTGTTTGTGGCGCTGAAGAAGGAGATGGAACAGCTGACGGCTGATCTGAGAACAGCCTGATTTGTGTCCACAGATGTGACGGAAACACAAAATACACAAGGGACGTTTGAGGGGAATCAAACTTTCAACCTGCTCAACAGTGAGACTTCACACTTGCAGTCTGCTCCACATGGATTATTCAAGTGAACTCATTTCATACTCAATTTAATTGATAAAACGCCTTCTTCACGTTGAAGATGAAAGGTTCATTATTTTCTGTAACTTGTGCAAATAATGCAAAACAAGCTAGAAAATCTTTAAATTGTAACATTTCCTGAAAAAACACAAATATAGTCTTATTTAACCGAGAGTTTATTAATTGATTGATTTAAACATAAATATTGGTTTTATTTTAAATAACGATATCAACATCAAGTTAATGCTTTTTAATTACAAATTAATTTAGCCAGTAATGCGTAATTAATTTTGAGGATTTTAAAACATTAACTTGTTAACCGGGAAAAATGCTGAATTTTGCCTGCAGCAACAGTGGAACCCACAAATGCAACGTTTACTTTAAAAAAGGATGGGTGGGAAGAAATGGAGGAAGAACTAAAGAACAACAAAACATCTGACATCATCACAGAAGAAGATGGTGAGACTTTTTTCTTTTAAAGCAGGAAACTGGCATCCTTATCAGCAGCTTCACATTTCCTGCACTTAAGCATCAGAAATGTCAGAAACATTTCCCTTTTGTGCAAAAAAAGCTGAAATAAGTCAGAGACTAAATCAGCTCGGACACCTCTGATAGCACAAATCATGTGGATTGATAATCATTCTCAGATTTCTGAGTTTTGTTTTATTTTGCAGAGAGCTTTCAGGCCCCGAAGGATCCACGTTTATTTCTAGAATGTAACCAGGAGGCGCTGGTGGAGGGAAGCCACTTATACTGTGGCGTCCCTTTCCAAGATGAAATGTCATCTCTCGGCCCAGAAAACTGGTGTTTACTGCCAAATGTTATCAGGTATGAACAAAAACAGCCACAAAGCTTTAGTTTTTTTTTATTTTATTTTCTGGTGATGACTGAAATTTCATCCAAGTTTTTCAAAAAGTAAAAGGAGAGAAGAGTCAACTAAACTGTTTTGTAGACGACGTGATTTGAATATAATTTTTAGGATGAATTTTTACGCCTCTGTCTTGTCTGTTTGTTAGATTTCAGAAATTTACAAAATGTTTTTGTTTTTTTAAATTAAATTTAACATTTTATGATACCCTGATTTTCATCATGGGGAGAAAGTTCATACATAGAATGTTCCAGGTAAAATATCACAGACATTTCACATGAACTTTCACACATTAAATCTGCTTTATCATTTACAGCAAACCCCTCTCTGCCCGAAGGTTTTTTGTTCATGGCTTTGACTGTCAGACTGCTGTAGCAATTCTGACTTCACACAGAAAACAGCAATCACCCGCTCCAAAGATGGCGGCTGTTTACTTGTTTTGGGGAGACAGAAGTTTAAATAATCCTAGCATAACATAAAACTTTATTCATTTTGGGGGATGCATTTAAGTACGTTTGTATATCATTTTAAAATACGACAAATTGCAGCCCCACATTGGCTTAATGAAGTACTGAGAAGTTAATAACTAAGATTAAAATTAAATAAATATTTAGTGACTTTTAAGCTTTGTCGACCAGAAAGTGAAACTAGACTGCTGTTTAGATACCGGTGAGATACCAGCTTTTAAATGGTACTGGGAAATAGCCATCAGCCAAACTGGTGGCAGAGAGGGGGGCTGTTCCCCGAGTGTGTGCAGAGACTGGTGTGTTTATGTTCTAACAGGAAATAGTTTGCCCACAACACTCTCAGTTTTAGTTACCAGGCTGTGTTCCTCCCAGTACAAGAGCTCTTGCTTGTAACTGAAGAGTTTCAGAATGATGAAAAACACGAGCAAATCTTAATCTTATGAAATCACTGTTAAAACACATCAATACAGAATATTTGTAATATTAGAGTTTCCTATTGATCCTGTATTTACTGCTAACAATTAATTTGATCATCTGTGAACTTCTTGACAGCCCATACTACAGGATGGCCCATTGTCTGGAAATACTATCCAATCACTACAGCTGTTTTTATCCAAACCCAGATGTGCAGGAATTTTTCCTGCACATTCACTCTCTCTACTTCCACAACTGCTCCAAAGAAGAGGTTCATCTGGAGGACGCTCCTGAAGGTCTGGTGGTCGCCCTCACCCTCATCCCCATCAGTCTCATCCCTGTTCTGCTTTACCTGATGATATGGAAGTTGTCTGTGACCTCCAGCACCACAAATCTGCACTCATGATATAGTCTAGTGGGAGTCTGCTCCAAATGTCTGTTTATTGATAAAAATATAATCAACTGCAGACAGGGGCACTGTATATTTACATTACTTATTTCAAATATTCAATAAATCAAGTATCAGATAAGATAGTTGTCATTTCTGATCATCAGTATAAAAAATCTGACATCAAAGGGGCCATTTCTACCCTATTTTATACCATTTAAAATTTTATACCATTTAAAATGGTATAAAATAGTATGGTATTGGGACAACAAAATTTTTCAAAAACCTTTTGCATTTATTAGAGGTTTTTTTTAAATGTAATTATTTTCATTAATGTCTATAGAAAAAAACAAAATCTAGAATACAATAGCTTTTGCAAAGAACAATAATAATAAAAAATCAAAATCCTTTCATCCTGAACCATTCATGTATTCATAAAACACTGAGCGACCTGATAGCTTAAGAGAACATAAACCAAATCAGAGATGTCAAGAATGCCTGATTAAAAATTTTGTTTTGATTGTGGGTCCTTGTTAATTAAACTACCAGTTCAGTGCAAATCAACTGTTGTAGTGTTGTAGGCTCCTAGTGAGTAAACCCCTAATTTTGTCAGCCAACGTTAGCGAGCTGCAAAACTAGCACTTTGACTCTCAGTTGAATGTTATTGTCTTTAGTTTAGGGATGCACCGATCCACAATTTTTCACTTCCTATCTGATCCCAATACCTGAATTTGGATATTAATTTTGCATGCTACTATTCTGATGCAAGAGCTCTGCTTGCTTCGTTATTAATATTACCATTATTATTTATTATATATGAGGCTGTCATAAGGTTCATAAAGGCAACCTGAGGTAAGAATCCAGAGGTGTTTCCTATGGTGCTTTTTCAGATTTTTGAGCTTCAGAGTTAGCCCCAGGCATAAGCGCACTAAACACCTGGGAGAACCCAAGAGTGAATAACTTAAAAAACAAAACAAGTTGATCTTGCAAAAATGTACTGTCAAAGAAAGAGGAAGAGGGGGAAAAAATCAAGAAAAAGGTACGTTTGTGTGTCTTAGAAATCTCTAGAAAAATCTCTCTTTTAAGTGGTAGGTTAGATATATGATTTGAGTTAACATTTTTGTTTGGGTCATTATTCTAATTTTATCTAAATAGCCATCAGGAATCACTCATGGAGTCATTTCAGCAGACAACATTAAAGCACCGACATAACACAATGATCGGAAATTTGAATAAATTATGTTGGAATCAATATGATACCAATACTGGAGCAGATCGGTCCCATCCATACTTTAGTTGATTACTGTAGATCACCAAAGATTGCCCACCATCTTATGTCACTAATCCTGCTTTGATTTTTTTTTTCTGGAAAAACAAAGGAATTTTAATGATCCAACTACAAAAAGTGTCATCATGAATGCGACTGCTAGTGCAAAGCCTCCCACATCCACAGAATGATAGGAATACCACGGCATCCTGTAGGATTCGGAGCGTAAGTGTGAGGCTCCTTTGTGCCTCATGACAAACTCAATCCAGAAAAGAGCCGTGTCCAGAGGATGCATCGGTTTATCCCGATGCAGAGCTGAGAGGCGCCTCATGTTCTCCCTGTAGGATGGGTTAGTGAGGACTTCCTGTAATACTTCTAAAAACTTCTGCCGTGTGAGTTCTGTTGCGTGCACTACTTTGGCAGCTCCTCGCACCTCCAGTCTCAAGACATTCTCAAACTGGTCGAAAAGAAGTGGTATCCCGATCATCGGAACTCCGTGGTAGATAGACTCATAGATCCCATTGGTGCCACCATGACCAACAAAGGCTTTAATCTTTGGATGGCCTAGGAGATCGTTCTGGGGCAGCCATTTCACCAGGAAGGTGTTGTTACCCAGGTTTTTGGGGCTTTTCCCAGTGTGTCTCCATATCACTTTTTGAGGAATTTGTGCAAAGGCAGCAGCGATTTCTGAGGTGATTTCTAGAGGCAGACCTTGGACAAGGGTACCGAGAGACATCAGAACAAAGCCGTACTCTCCTGAACTCTGAACAAAGTCCTCCAGCTCTGACGATAATGGCTCTGAAGGCTTACACTGAAAACCGCCAATATAGGCAACGTTAGGCATGGTGGGTCGAGGGAATTCAAAGACGAAATCCACCCTGATGAGCCAGAGGTCTGCACTTTGTAAAAGATGATAAAAATTCACATCTGAACCAAAGAACTTCTCTACGAGTCTGTCGTAATGAGGACACACGACGTACCTGTCAATGCATGTGTTGAGGAAGTAGTACAATGTGTTTTTAAGTCTCTGTGCAAAAGTCATCCTGTCTGACATGGCATTTCCTGAAATTGGAACATAGGATGTGGGAGAAGGGGCTACCACAAAATGGCCATCTCCAGCAGTGACCCATCTCACATTAAACACAGTTGGCAATTTCAGCTCATGAGCCACCAGAACTCCCACAGGTAAACCTGGATCAATGAGAACCACATCAAACTCAGTGTCGTGAAGACTTTGTAACAGAGTCTTATTCTTGAATATTTCTACCCCCATCATGCTGGCTTGCTGGTGGATCATTGACAGAGTAGTAAGAACCTCCCAGTAGAACCTCACAAAGCTAAGGGCTCCTCCGTCTTTTTGGATTTTCAGCATCTCAGACAGGAAGCTATGAAAGAAGTTGGGCTCTTCAATGCAAATAGCTTCTGGCAGGCTGATGGTGATGGAGCGGTAATGCAGTGCGGTTTCTTTAATGTACCAGCTGGTAGAAGTGCGGACAACGGTGACTTCGTGACCCTTGGCGTGGAGGCTCTGAACAATGAGGTTCATGTTGACCCAGTGGCTGCCATCCACAGGGAACACCAGAATCCTTCCTCCATGGACACTTGGACTTGCTATGAGGGACACACCCACCAGCAGGACAGTGAGTGAGACAGCGGAGAGGCCCCTCATGGATGACGTCCAAACTACAACACAAACATGTGAAAAGTTTTTACAGGTATTTTAACAATAATTAGCAAAAAACATGAGAATGTCTGTGGGTCTTTTTTAAAGGTTTCAAATTGTATTTCACATAATTGAGGTTCAGTTGGTGCAGGTCAATCCAGAAACCCTGAAAAAGTTGAAGTACAGGACAAAGTACATTGGAAAACGCAGATTAACTCATTCCAAACTCGCTAAGCGGTTCATTTGCATTCTTCAGGGTTTTCCAGGGAACCTTTTGCCTCCATCCACTCCCTGCCAGGAGAACATAACCCTCTAGTGTGCAGCTGAGAAGATCCAAAGATCTGGCCAAGCAGCAAAGAATTACATGCATATTTTCCATCTTTGCCAGTGGCAGGAACACATTTTCATCCTACCTCCAATGATTCGCAGCAGCTGCAGAGACAGATATTCACACCAACTCCTCACTGTTGCTTACACAATGAGGGGGCGGAGTCTAGACAAAGCAACTTTATGATCAGCAGAGAAGAGGCTCCGCCCCCTCTGTGCTGCTCAAAGAGAACAGTAACTGTTGTCACTACCCCCTGCTGTAGAGGAGGTTCAGGGTCCGTGCAAATATTTATATGTTAAAATATTTAACATTTATTGTGTCCCTCAGACAGTTTACCACAGTTAAAAATAGTTTTCTCTCCAGGAAAGCTACAGGACAGATTGACTTTGTCCTCTGGCGATGAATAAGACAAATACATTCGTATTGGCGTATTCAAATTGGCGTTAAAATTTCCCACCCGATTGTGAACAAGTGAACTCTAAGTTGAAAAGCATGAAACTTGTTTTCAGGCTGCTTCTGCTTTCAGTCACATGATCCTGCAGAAGGAACCACGCTTGTGTGGATCAGGCTCTGCTGCAGTTCCTTGTCCAAATACCAACATGTCACGCTGCTGCACCCTGGTTGTGTTCTTCCTGATCTTTATTGGACTCTGGTGTCCTGGTAAAGCAGATGTTGGAGATTTCACTCCATGCCTGCATTTCTTCTACAAGTCATGGCCTCCGAAAGGTCTGATTGGGAGCCCAATCTGCCAGCGTTACTTCAACCAGTACCGCTTTGCATCACTGTACAGCCGACCGCGGCGTTCGCCGTGGTTCTCGGCCTATATCTACTCAGCGCCTGAGGGAAAGAGACCCAGGGCGTCGTGGAAGTTTGAGCCACAGGTGAGCAGATCTATGATTTGGTTTGAGCTTTTTTTTCAAAATTAATGAGTTAATGTCTGGAATATAATCCTGGTGACTGTTCATCAGTCAAATTCGAGTGCGTTTGTATTTTTACCAGCTGGTGAAAATGATGACTCTAAAACTAAGAAGAATCAATTCAGCTTCATCCAAACAATCTCATCAATAAAGAAGTTTGATTTGTCTTATTGATTTATTTCCCAAGCATTACAATATGACAATATATCCTCTCTGTCCCAGTTTAACCAGCTCATTAATTGTTTCTGTCCTAGGATAACCAGTCTGTCTAGATCAGGGGTCACCAACCTTTTTGAAACCAAGAGCTACGTCATGGGTACCGAGTCGTGTGAAGGGCTACCGCTTGACACACTTCTCTAAAATAACAAATTGTGTGTGTGTGTATCAATAACTTGAGAGTGGGTCACAGAAAAGATCAATATTCAACACTTTATTATTATTAATCTCAGCATATGATCACTTCTACATTTGATCAGAAAAAAAATGTCTAGTTTTCACCAGACCCTTTCAACCATAAGAAACTAAACCATTTTAACAATTCATAAACTATGTTGAACCATGTTTTAAAAATTTATGCAACATTTAAAACAATTAACTTTCATATTGAATAAATCTTAACTGAACAAATCTACTGCAATTCTGCTCAAAATCTGTTACATTTTATAAACACACTTTTTAGCTCATGGGCCTTCTGACTGTAGAGTGTGGGTAGTTAGCATTAGCATTGTAGCTTTCATGAGGCGTAGTGAAGCGTTGCTCCACATTGTGCTGCTTCGCCGTCATCACAGTCGCCCCACAAATGCAACATACACACCTTCCTTTCACAGTAGTAAAAAATTACTCTTCCTCCCATTCACTTTGAAAATGATAAATTTACTGTCTTCTCTTTGCCATGTTTTTGGGGTAGAAAATTGCCCTCCACTCACCATCTTCACTGCCCACTAGTTTATTCTCCACAAGCGCAAAGGTTCTTTCATGCGCACAATACTGACCTTTGAACTAGGTCAGAGTTCACCTTCACTTTATTTATATTTTTATTTATTTTTTAAACCCTTGTCATTTTAAAATCTATGTAAATGCAGGTGTGATTTTAAAAAAATAGAGGTAGAAAAAATTTTCTTAGACGCACCTCACTTGCGAGTTTTGCTATTTTTAGAACGGGCTTGCGGGCGACTCATGTGGTCATTGCGGGCGACTTGGTGCCCACGGGCACCCCTGCTCTAGATTCTTTGTCCCATCATAACCATTATATTAATCCTCTCTGTCAGTCCATTTATTGCCGTCAGTATAACTAATTTACTTTAGATTTTTATTTTAGAGGTGGTGGTAACAAATTTTTAGGGGACTACGCTGAGAAGCAGAAGGTTCTCGGTTCCAAACCTGGTTTTAGACAAATGTTGGAAGGTAGAAAGGTGCTGTTAGGAAGAAAGGTGCCACGTTCAGAGGTGCACAGCCAATGTACTCTTGACCAAAGGTACCGGACTGGTGTCCAGGAGTGTACCCTACCTTTGCCAGTATGCAGCTAGGATAGGCTCCAGTGAAAGTTATAGCTTATATAAGAAATAAAAACCCAAAACGATATACACGTCATGCAGTGACTTCACTCGGCCACTAGAGGGAGGTATTGGATCTGTTAGTATGGATGTGGAGAATAACCCTAACTTCTGTTTGGCCTTCCCTCCACAACAGCTGACTTACTCTGGAGCTGATGGCAATATGATCCCCTTCCCTCCAGGCCCCCTGGACCAAAACGTGGTGGAGAGCCAGGCGGTGGGGCCGGATTACAACAATTCAACGTATTCTCGGGGTCACTTGAACCCCAGCCTGCACCACCAAAAACACGAGGATCGTTCTGCCACCTTTACCTTCACTAACGTAGTTCCTCAGAAGAGTGGCTCCAATGAGGGACCCTGGGAGATTCTGGAGCAAACCATCAACCGAACTTTGGATGCATTCTGTCTCGGCGAGGCTTACATTGTCACGGGGGTCATGCCTTATCAGGATGAGGAGCATTGGCTCAAGAACCACCGTGTGGCTGTGCCCGAGTACCTCTGGTCCGCCTACTGCTGCCCCAATTACAACACAAGTCTTCCTATAGAACTTGAGGATACGTTTCCCACGTATGCAGCTGTAGGACGCAACGACCGCAACAGCAGCGAGGACATTGTCCCCATCAACCCATCGGCACAGAAACAGTTCAGAGGTTATGACGTGAGGAAAATGTCCTTGGAGACACTGGAGGTGTATCTGAGAGAACGGTTCAAAACAATAATTAGTGTGTTTTATGATCAGTGTTCTGGATCTAACTGAACACACACACGAAGACTGACACGAAGATTTCCCTGAAGTCGTAATGGACAACGTTAAAAGAAGCCTCTCGTCGTGCCGTGTCAGCGGTTTTTATTGTCTGCTGTTGTGTTTCAGGCCAGAGACAAAGTCGAACTCACATCACAATTCAGTAGCTTGAAAAACAAGTCAGAATCTTGTTTGACAGGATTTATGGTTCCGCATCAGATCTATGTATGCATCTGTCAAATCTATTGCCAGGAGTGAATTATGCATTAGATTTGCTATCCACTTTTTTCCCCTTTTTTGTTTCATTTTAAATTTTACAAATTACCTGATTGATTTTATTAGTAATTTTGTTCTGTCACTAACAATGTCAGCGCTGACGTACATGTCTTCTTCATTTAAACCAGCAGGGGGCGCCATTATGCGGGGCGTGCTGACAGCCGACGGTTTCTTAGTTTCATCTACTAATCACCTTCTAATTAAATTAGACAAAATGGTCAGACCATGTCCATATTAATATTAATGTGACATTCAACTATGTCCTGTGGTTGAAGATAAATCGTTATTGTTTTACTTTGTTGCTTTTGCAGGTTAAAATCGTGATTGAAACCATTTTCTTACAGTGATGAAGGTAAATAGATGAATCATCAGTACTGTGAGATCTCCTTATGAAAAAATGATTCCAGACACTCGTTTCAATGAAGGTTTATTGTGAAAAGTTCTGGTGGAACAACACAAACCCTTGGCTGGCTCTTCAGGCTTATTAATAATGGCGTTGAGTCTGAGAGAAGTAGGCCTTGTCCCACACCTCCACCTTCATGATGGCCCTGCCCAAGGGGGACATGGTGCACAGCACTTCCAGTTCTTTGCCGCTGTACACGATGCAGCTGCCTTTGGCCTCCTCCCGTACGAATGCGTCCGACTTTTCGTAGTACATTTCTTTGTACAGGTCCTCCTGGCACTCTCGGCTCTGATCGTAGATGCCCACAGCTGCCCAGTTCTTGTACAGGTTGTAGTCGTACGGCACCGAGAACATGATGGCTATCTTCTCCCCGGCCTTCTGGCTGCCCTTTCTGAACACATCGTAGGTCAGGACTCCAACGGCGCCGGAGGTGGAGCCGCCGGACTTGCTGAAGTTGCACACCTCGGTTTTCATTGGTCTCACGATGGGCTGCGGCGGGCTGTGGCAGTTGCCGCTCTTCAGGTAGACCCTGGGGAGAGAGCGAGAGCATCAGTCAGCGGCTCCAACACAAACAAACGGGGCCTTCACCACCGTCGCCTTGCCAGGCTCTTACACGGGGTCGAGGAGGCAGAAGTCGTTGGTGATGTTGGTGATCTCAATGGTGACATTTCTTCGGCTCTTCTGATTGGCTGACAAAGATTCCGCTGACTCGCTCATGCTGACTGTGAGCAGACGCAAAAGTGCGACAAGAAATCTAAGAATCTAAGCACAGTTTGGAGGAAAGAATGAAGCGACTCACCGTCCGGATCTCGGTTTGCTCTGCAGTAAACCAGCTACTGGATTCACTTCAAGTTTACCTGTTTGTAGTAGCTTCAACCCTCCGCCCACATCAGGCCCCGCCCACTGGTAGGCAGGAATGTCGTTTTCCAGGTGTGTCTGCAGCGATATCGCCACACACTGGAGGCATCAGTCACACCCCAAAAGACTGTTGTTTTATCTCAGCATGTTTGTGGTGTGAAAATCTGTTCCGCCCACGTAACCCTTCATCCCATTTTTTCACTGTTCACGCCCTTTTCTGCTGTCTCACCTGTCTGGAAACACCTTCTGCACAGAGAACAACTTCATCTCCTCATTGTTTTATCTTTTTTTTACTATGGCATACCTCAATTAACAAGCCCACATATTTGTATTGCGAGAGAGTCACATATACAGAGCAAGAGGGAAGAATGAAAAAACACATCTTAAGGCTGAGATATAATGGGCGGTATTTTATTTTTCATCTTCACAAAAGTGACATTTTTATTCTGCATCATGTGGGAACAGTCGAATCTTTAAAAACCCAGAAACGAGACCAGAAAGCCGCCGTTTTATTGAGTCTTTAAAGTGCCTGTGTTGACATGAAGGAGGATCAGTGAAGGCATCAGCCCATCCTGTCGTACACCTCCAGTTTGATGATGGCCCTGCCCTCGTCTGACATGCACGCCCTCACGTCCACCGCCTTGCCCTTGTAGGTCAGCCCTGATCCGTTGGCCTCCTGACGCGCAAAGTTAGTGAAGTCCTTGGATTTGTACATGTGATCGTACAGCTTGTCGTCGCAGGCCCGCGTGTGCTCGAAGACGCCCACAGACAGCCAGTTCTTGTAGAAGTTGTAGTCAAATGGGACGGAGAACATGATCGCTATGATCTCATTGCAGTGACGGCTTCGCATGTCAAACAGCTCGTAGGTCAGGACGCCAACGGCGCCACAGGCCGTGTTATCGTCCTTGGTGAAGGAGCACACCTCTGTGTTGGTGGTGCGCACAGTGGGTTGTGGAGGGCTGTGGGTGAATCCACTCTCCATGTAAACCCTGTAGAGAAGAGGAAGAGGAGAGGTTTCAAAACATGCTAAAATAGAAACAGAACCACATTTCAGTCAAATGTAAATGCTACATGCTCTAAGGCCAGAGGGGTTAAACACTGGGATCTGATTGATGCACGCTAGCATCTTGGTAACATAGTACTGAAAAGCCCAAACGCCACCTGGTGGCCGAAAATCACAGAAGATTTAATTAGAAAAGTATTAGTGTTCGCAAATGTAGACGCCACTGAGTTGGAGGTGCTAACTATCAGAATAACAGTGGATGTTACAAACGTGGCCTTAACGATGCACTGGAATGTCACATTGGTGTTGGAGGTCCTACTTTGGGCAACGGAGGCAGAAGTACTGGCTGAGGTTGGTCATCTCGATGACACAGTTGCGGTTGGTGGTGAGGGAGTACAAATGGGACTCTGCGGTCTCGGGCATGGTGGCGTTCCCTGGAGGAGGACTGCATTAAAAAACATTAGTCAAGCACGAACCTGGGTTTGTACATGACAGGTAAATCTACCTTCATGTATGTAGGCGCGTTCCTTACGTTAAATAGCAGAAGTATCATTTTAGTTTAAGTATTGCCGACTTTAGCTGCGGTATTTTAAAGTATCTGTACTCACTTTGTGCGACGCTGTATGCAGGCTGGTGAGGAGTCGTCTGACAACTGGTCTGCCTTCAGTTTGGAGTTGACGGTGAGGTGGGGGGCGTGGCTAAAAGGAGGTGTGTCTCTGAGGGAGCTGAACAAAGCGCTTTTAGTCAGGATCAAAGTAAATTCAGTATTTTTTTAACTGTAGTTTAGACTGCAAATAAAATGAAACAAAGTACTATTGGATCAGGTTTATTTTCTTTAGCTGTAAATTAAATTCTGGTAAAAATGTAAATAAAAATTTAAAAAAAGCATAGGAAAGATGATTTAGGCCAAGACTGTGAAAAGCTTGAAAAGATTCCATAAATCTTTTCCACTTTTACCCTGATATATCTTTTAGGTCTTTTTCAGGGTGCAGTTTCTTCCCGTCTGTGTGTTCAGTTGAGTTTGATCTGAAATTCCTGAATGTTTGGAGAGATTTGGAGCCGCAGACACACCTGGACAATCCGACGGTGACTCAAAACAAACTGGTTCGTCTCTTAAACACACAGGGTTTTTTTTGTGCCTGTGGAACCTGTTCTAAAACAAAAAAACATCACTGTTTGGAGCGCAAAAAATCACCTAAAGCAAATGCAAAATGAAATCTGGAGCCACTGAAAAGTGAGGTACAATGACCAACCGAAGACGCAAACATCAAAGCCAGAGAAGCAAAAATGAAACTAAATTGGCAGAGTTAAAATGCAACTTGTTCCACGTGCCTTTACTTGATACCGTGTTGTGGTTACATATCTCAGATGCTTTTTCATTTGAGACGTTTACCAGACGCTTTTGTCCAAAGCGAACTGCAGCGAGGAGAGTGGAGGTGAGCAGAGATAGGAGGAAAAACATGGGTGCTGTTAGGAGAGCTACGTCTTGAAGAGGGCCCCCCTGCTCTGTAGAGGGGGTGGGGGGCAGCGTGATCTCCTAGCATGGTGACGTTGGTCCACTTCAGTTGGTGGAAGACCAGATGCACCGTCACAGTCCGAACCATCTGAAGCGGCTTCTGCCAGCAGTTGGGTTCATGCTGGGACAATTTTCTTGATGTTGAATGAGTGAGACTGAGGCTGCACCATCAGGAAAAACCAGTCGATCCCCAGTCAGGAATATTCTAAATTGTCTGTTTTTGTAGCACGAGGTGGGTTGATGTACTGGAATATGGAAATATTCTAAAGTGCCCGAACTGATGAAATAATGAATGTTCTGTTTCTGCGGAGATGGAGGATCATAAACACAGGTGGGGTTTTTTCTTGTTTGTTTGGTTTTTAAATATTCAGATTAAACAACTTTTGTCTTCCTCCGCGAAATCACCGGGTTGTACAACAGCGCCACCCAGTGGACAGAGAAGATTAAATAGATAGATAGATAGATAGATAGATAGATAGATAGATAGATAGATAGATAGATAGATAGATAGATAGATAGATAGATATTGTAAAGATTATAGCTAAGCATTCCGATTTTCAATTATTCCTAAAAATGAGTTTTTTAAGCAGCAGAACCGGAGCCTGATTATTTCTCGAGAAGCATGGATCCGCTCTGGACCTTCTCTTCTATCCAGCGCAGATAGTTGGTCACTCTGGTGTAGACGCCGGGTCGAAACTCTTTGGCACAGCCGTCGCCCCAGCTGATCACCCCAAACAGGAAGAGCCTGCCGTTGACCTCACACACCAGCGGCCCCCCAGAGTCCCCCTGCAGGACAGAGGAACATTAGAGGGACCTGACCCATCTGATCCAGCCTGAACTGTTCTGAATACCTTGCATGCGTCCCGGCTCCAGTCGGGCTGACCGGCACAGAACATGTTGCTGGTGATCAGGTTTCCGTAGTAGTCCTCCTGCCGACAGACGTCATCAGAGATGACATTGACCTGAGTCTCTCTGAGGTACTGGGACCTGAACCACGAACCTGGAGGACAACCAGGAGACCACTCAGCCAACTTTGCTTGTCCTTGTATTTTAGAGGTATTTGATGGTTTCACTGGGGGTTTTATGCCTTCATTTTAAAAGGTGTTTTGTGTTTTTGTGCACGGCTGCTTTCTGGGGTCCTCACTTCCTGTCAAGCCATACTTCTATTGGGAGCGGAGATGTTTCCTCACCATGTTGCTCTTTCCCGTACCCAGCGATCTCACAGGTGAGCCCAGGCTGGAGGAGATGCTGCGGCAGGCAGACGCTCCCCACCGTCCTGCTCTTCTTCGCACACGTTCCTCTGGTGGATTTCAGCTTCAGCAGCGCTGGAGAAACAAAAACACTGACGGGGAATCTGCGAAGCTGCGTCGCGCCTGATCTGCAGGAGCAACACCATCATCTGTACCGATGTCGTTGTTGAAGTTTCCGTCGGTGTTGTCAAAGTCCCTGTGGACGATGATCTGCTCCACTCCAAACTTCTGCTCCGTGGTCGATTTGCTCTCATTCAGGGCATTTTTCCCCAGGACGACAGAGAAACGGCGTGTTTTCAGATGTGACCTGAAAGACAAACTCTCCAGTCAGTCGGCACCTTCCTTACCCAGACCAGATTATGACATACCGGTAATCTGATTCAGGATAAAGGAAATAATGGTGCAGTTTTATTCAGTGTTTGTATGTGTGTGTGTTCTCACATTGACTACATAAAACTACACACAAATTCTCATTCTTCCAGCAAAGTTCTACTGGGTTCCATCACTTAAAAGGACTATTTGTTGGGATGGGATGGTTAGGGTGCTGAGCTGGGTAATGAATTATGTCCAAGAACGTAAACTGGAAGCTTATTTTAGACCCCTTGGTGGTCTCTGACAGTGGTCATGCTGGTGCATATAATCTGGACTCGACCGGGATTACTGGTGCAGCCAGGAGACTGGTCCAGGGTTCGATCCCATCCTTTGTGGGTTTATAAGTGGCCTGAGTTCCTACCCATCGGGGAAGCAGTGGGCAGCCGTGAGGACCCAGCAGGATGAGATCAGACTCCCCCCACAGCGGAACACTTTCTCCTTGGACTTGGCGCGCCAAAATATGGCAGCGACCCAGGGGTGGGATTCCACTGTGGCGACGGTCCCGCCCACGATCTTCATCTGCTTCCTCCTGCGGCGCTGCCCGCACGCCGACTCCATCGGCTCTGCAGAGGGACAACTTCATTCTTTGGAAATGAGGCACGAAAATGACGAGTTTGGTCAGGCTGTGGAGTTACCTGTGGCTGGATGAGCGGGGGTGGGCGGAGCCTGGCTCGGAGCTGCAAAATGAGGACACCTCAGATTAAGGACACCTCGATCACAAACTCTTAACGCGTTTTTCTTTTGTGGGACAGGAATGCACCTACACAAGTCTGAGCTACAGCGCGGAACTGCACAGTACTCCCACAGCAGCTGCTGGTTTTTCATCACGTAACACCACGGACGCCGCCTGAAGTGCAGGTTTCTGAGGGGAAAGACGTGGACCCACCTGGCAGTGACTGATGTCTGAAACACTTTAGAAATCTTATCAAAGTAAGATAGAGAGTGGTTCTCCTCGTGCTGGGTTCAGTTGTTTTTTTCTAAAAAAAAACCAACTGTAAACAGGCTGTTAACCAGATGGTGTAATTTTGTGATTTGGCCACAAGGGGGCTACATTGTACGTACAATATGATCTGGTTTACTTCCTTGTGTTAGTTCGTTGCTAATGAGTCTGCAAGCAGTAATGGTGTGATGCATGGTGGGAGTTTTACATATAAACATTCCTGATATCCAAAATATAATAAAGTGACAACAGAACAATCATGGTGGTACCAAAGTGACTGATAGAACAGGAATAAACCAAATCCACTTGAAAGAAGAAAAAAAAAGCAGAATCAGAGCTTTGATTTATTGCTCTGACATCATTTGACTGGAATAATCTGAGTCAAAAGCTCCAGCAGTTCTGAGCATTTTTAAACCTTCTCAGAGATGTAGGAACCAGGGACCAGACCTAAACAGTCACATTCGAGTGGTTCCTGTGATCCTGGAGGCCCACCTGCAGTAATTGTGTCTCCCTGAGTTTATGTCAGAGGCCAAGTAGCTCTCTCGGGTCTGAGGGTCCCAGACCCGGCAGGTCCTCCCGCTCTCTGACTGGGACGCCGTTCCTCTGTAGAACAGCCCCACGCCCTCGTAACACTGGCTGTTTTTGACTACAGCAGCAGAAGGTTCGTTAAAATTGTGGAACAGATGCAGGAGAGCAGCTCCTCAGCCGAGGTTCTCACCAGTTTCACAGTTTTTGCCCTGGAAGCCGTCGGCGCACAGACAGAACATGTGTTCTCCAGATGTTAGCGAAGGGACCGAAGTGCCTCCGTGCAGACAGAGTCCACCTGGTTTTCGGGAACACCATCAAGCTCAGCATCAGGCAGCAAGCAGGTCGCCATGAAAGGTTCTCACCTGAGCTCTCAGACAGGGACAAGAATGAAGTGGAGGAGGAGGAAGAGGAGGAGGAGAGGAAAGTCTGCCGTCGCCCCTCTCTGGATGAACCCTGACGGTAGAAAACAGTCTGAAAGAAATCTGCTGAAAACCAAATATCATGAAACAGGGTAGGAGGGTTCTTACAGCCTCGGCGGTGGTCAGGATGGCGAAGGCGGCTGCCAGAACCCTCCAGAATGTCATCTTCCTCACGCTGCGTCTGATCCACACTGCATGAAGGCACTTGTGGCGAAGCATTCTGGAGGAAAACCTCAGGCTTCGTCTTGTTTTGTCTGTGGCGTGCGGGGACCTGGAGAGCAGCGCCGTGATTGGCTGAGGAGAGTGGCATGAAGAAATATCTGACTTAATGTTGAAATGGCTATAAATGAGCAAGTTAAAGGGGCAGATCACATCAAATGGAATCGGATCTCAGCAAAAATGGGTCAGAACTGTAACCCGGTTGCAGAACTATTTCTTGTGTAGTTTTTCTGCCCCCCCCCTTCTGTATTCATCTACAGGTATCGCCGGCCTTCAAAGTTGACCTACTGACCTCCGACCCCGCTGATCCACCCAACTCGCTTATTTTAATTAATATAATGTATTTCTATGTTCTACCTATCCTATCCTCTACCTGTCCTCCCCCCTCTCCTCTCTCTCTACCCAGCCCCCCCATCAGCAGGAGGGTCCCCCTACATGAGCCTGGTCCTGCTCAAGGTTTCTTCCTGTTAAAGGGGAGTTTTTCCTTGCCACTGTTGCTTGATGGGGGTCAGGCCCTGGGATTCTGGAAAGCGCCTAGAAACAATTCTGATTGTAACAGACGCTATATAAAATTGATTGATTGATTGAATGTAGAAATAGTACCTCTTTTGTGAGAAATGTTTGAAAAAAATATAATTCCCCCCAAATGTAAAGAATTGAGGAGACATTAGATGCACTCAAAAGTGGACGAGTCAGTTTAAAAAAAAAATGTAAATAAGAAATGATGACGTCACACACAGCAAACGCCTTTGACATCCCGGAAGTGGCCTCGAGTTTGGATCCTGCTCCAGCGTGTTGACTTGTGCGACGTTTATGACCGTAGGAATAAATGCTTTTCACATACAGACAATAACAAACGCAAAAACAGTACACACTCACATGCCTGGATATCTAGATGATCAGTTTCCATTCGTATTGGACTTTATCTGATATTCCTTTGTTTTTATGGCAATTCACAATACAATATTTTTATTTGTTCACATTTGTTTACCTAGACAATTGTACGGGCATAAAGAAATACAAATAAAAATCTTGTTTATTTTAGATTATCTTGTGAATAAATTGCGATGTATAAGAGTTTCAAATTAATTTAGAGCATCTGTTGTCAGGACTTGTGTGTTTTATTCCCCCTGAGTGAGGATTTAAAACCTTCTTTTCGATCGACTTCTGACAGCTCCTCAGGAAGCTTTATTTTCCGAGCAGTACTTGAAGGCATCACGAGGAGGATGATGATTCTCCTCTATTCGGCGTTAACGTCAATCCGATCATCCAGCTGAAGTTTTTCCCAGCAAAAAAATGGGCAGCGGCGACTCCAAACTTCACTTCAGGAAAGCGGTGATTCAGCTGACCACCAAAACTCAGGTGAGTTTGTGCCCGAACGCGGTGAAGCGCCGCGTTTCAGCAGGTGAAAGTAGCAGCTGGCAGCAGGTGGACGCAGATGTGGAGATTAAACCGGTTTCCACTCAAACTGAAACATTTATCCAGAAATATGTCTTTCATTCTCTGTTAGCAACGATGCAACAAGTTCCGAAATTAAAGTCCTATCTAAGTTGTAAAGATGTGTTTAAAACGAACCAAGCCGTCTGTCACTACATTAAATCGATTCACCGGCATAAAAAGTAATCACATTTTCATGTTTAAAGACAGAAAACCGAATTGATCCACGACGGCCATGTTTTGATTGAAGTTCCTTGTGATATATCTCTGAAAAGTCGAGCTGTTAATTCCTTAATGCCCTTGTTATTTTAATAATATCGGTTTCTTCAGCTCAGACATTTGTTTACAGTAAAAGTAAAAATCCCAGCTGCTGTGTTCAGACCGGATCGGGGTCATGTTGTTCACACATGTTGTGGTGTCTCTCCTGTCCTGCAGCCTGTGGAAGCCTCAGATGATGCCTTCTGGGACCAGTTCTGGTCCGATGCCTCCACCACCGTCCAGGACATCTTTGCTCTGGTTCCAGCCGCTGAGATCCGGGCCGTGAGGGAGGAATCTCCCTCAAACCTGGCAACCCTCTGCTACAAGGTGAGCCGAGGAGGGAAGGAAGGAGGCAATATTCTAATGGTTGCATCCATCCCACCTGCTCTGTTGCCCCGGAGATGCCTGGAATGCTGCCATTTCTTGTTAAACTTGTCGGTACTGTTGACACTTCCGGTATTGGGTTTCATACTGGGCTTTACGAACATCCGTCTCCACAGTGTAAATTGGGTATTATTTAGCATCCAGCTAAATAAAACTAGCCCCGCCCCAAAACTCCAGTGACCTTTGTTAACCTTTGAATAATAATTGATTAATGGACACGGACGTGATTTCAGGGATTTTCCGGACTGTGGGAAGGTCTGTTGCTGAAAACGACAACAGTGTTCCGCGTTTCCGACCCTGCAGGTGTAAATATTTCTGCGTGTTGTTGCCCCACAGGCGGTGGAAAAACTGGTCCAGGGCGCCGACTCTGGCTGCTCCTCAGAGAAGCAGAGACAGACGGTGCTGAACTGCACGCGGCTGCTCACCCGCATCCTGCCGTACATCTTTGAGGACGCCGACTGGAGGGGCTTCTTCTGGTCCACCGTGCCCGGCGCCGGCAGAGCGGGGGTATGATCCATAACCCTGACCCCACTCTGGTCTGGAGGTCTTGTTCTGGAGGTTGGAGACCTGGGCTGCAGGTTCTTTAGTTACCTGTACGAAAGGAGACCCCCTGCCCGAACACTGACCACATTGTGCCCCCCATTGTCGGCTGAATCGTGCAGGGATTGAATGTCCTCTAATGGGGGGGGTGGAGTTAAAGTGCAACAGTCAGTCTGACTGTAAGAAAATTCTGTTGCTCATGCTAACCTAGCAGCATCCTCTTAGAGACCGCTAACACCTTTGAGATGGTGAAACAACCTGTAAAACAAAGAATTCTAAACCAATAAACACTTGTGAAGCCATCTTAGCCTGGTTGGCATAGAAACAGTTTTAACACCGATACGTTAGCTATGTGCTGGCTGTTCACGTTGACGAGCATGTCATCTCACCCAGCTCAGCACGTCTTTGACAGTCACATCAAAACATGGAAATATGATCTTCACTGGATACTTAAAAGTCCACCGTGACACACGTGACCTCTCCTGACCCTCGTTTCTTTGGCCGCCAGAACTTGGAAGAAGACGATGGTGAAGATGAAGCTCGACCGCTGGCTGAATTGCTGCTGCTGGCCATCGCCGACCTGCTGTTCTGTCCCGATTTCACGGTTCAGAGCTGCAAGAGGAAAAGCCCGGTGAGTCTAACAGGCAGTGTCCTCGATATCCTGCTGTTCATCTGGACAAAACAAGCAGCCGAATCTCAGGATTTACCTGTTCCCTAAAGTGATTCATGTCCGTGCATTAGCCTGAGCAGTTAGCTTAGCTTTAGATGAGTCCTGGAGATGGGCACGTAACTAAAAGATGTAACATTTATGTGCACATAGCTATTTCAGTTTGTGCAAGTTAAACTAAATAAACTAGCTAAAGCTAGGTGGCTTTGTTGAGGTTCAGGCTGACGTTTGCTCAAAGCTAATTTTTTTGGACAGAACTGGAGAATATGTGGTTTAAATGGATCTATAACACCACAGTCAATAAAACGTTGCATGTAATGGTTTTTCCTTTGTGGGTTAGCACGTAGCGCGTCCAGTTAGCGTGGTTATCTCACACTATCTTGTGTTGCGGTAGTTAATCAGTTACTGCACATGAAGCAGAGATGGAGGAATGTTTGTCCTCTGGGCTGCAGACAGGAGGGTGGACACGTCTCAACGGCGTTAAACAAACGTGAACAGCCACCGCGAAGCGTGTGTGTAGCCACCGCGTTGCCAAGGTGACCATATTAACCACCAGAGTTACACGGTTCAGTGGTAGAGACGGGAAATTAGCCAACTGAAAACATTCTTTTTATGTTTTTTATTAATCCAAGTTTGAATGAGAAGTTAAATTAGCGACTAATTCATAGAAAACAACATTGTCCTGGGACAACAACAGAAGCGCTATAGCATAAAAATAGCAGTTTTAACAAGGATGACATCACTCATAGCTGCCACGCTATCGTCACATGACAGCCTCCCCGAGTTATCGGTGCCCGACGAGCCAAGATATGAGCCGCTGAAGCGGCGGGTGAAGTGGGTGCGAGCACGCTCGCGGTGCATATTCCAGATTAGTCTGTAATTTAACACCTTTAATCACCTTTAGGAGCAACCAGTTTGTCTGGACACGTCAACTTTAGTTCCAGAATGTGCTTTAATGCTTTTATTATTTTCCTTCCTTCTGCCTGAAGCTGTTGGAGGAATTAGTTTAATACCTTGACTTGTTTTACAAATTAATCAAGGAGTCAAAGCAAAAGATGTGTGTTTTTTTTTTTTAGAATGTGCGTAGTTATGTTTATAGTTAATGTGGGATTAATTACTTAAGTGTTGGTAGGACACAGTGTTGGACACTCAGGCCATCGACAGCTGCGAGTACATCTGGGAGGCCGGGGTCGGCTTCGCTCACTCGCCTCCGTACAACCACGTGCACGACATGAACAGGTGATGGTTTAGCACGTCAGATGTGGACGCGTGTCCTCGTCTGACCGCGTTTGTTCCATCAGGACGGAGCTGCTGAAACTGCTGCTGACCTGCTTCTCCGAGGCGATGTACCTCCCCCCGTCAGCGGACAGGAAGAGCGTCAACCCCTGGGTCTCCTTCTTCTGCTCCTCGGAGAACAGGTAGAATTCAAACAGAGCGAATACACGCACGCACGTACGCACGCACACACTGTTTCGATGCCTTCTCTTCCTTGTCCGATGGATGGAGGGTAAGCATTAGAACTACCAGAAACACATTTATTTAATGCCGTTTTTTTGCCCCCTTTTTCATGGCATCCGCCAAGTATCCGGGAAATTCTGCCCTCTCGTGGCGCCACCCGGAAACACCAGAATGAATGTAAAGTAAACAGGAAGTGTAGCCGGTGTTTTACTGGTTTTAAGAATTTCCTGGAGGATAGAAACCAACTTTGGAAATAACAGTTGAAAGGGGCGGAGCTTGCTTGTATCGCCGCCATGTGAGCGCAACAGCCTGACAGTAGGGGAAAAACACTTAAAATAAATGTTCTCATAAACCTTTAATTGGATTTATACTCCGTCTAGGGAAAATGCCACACCTCCATCAGTGGTCACTGACTGACCCCCCCCGTTTCCCCCTCTCTTCCGCCCAGACACGCCCTCCCCCTCTTCACCTCCCTGCTCAACGTGGTTTGCGCCTACGACCCCGTGGGATACGGGATCCCGTACAACTACCTCCTGTCCTCGGACCAGCGGGAGCAGCTGGTGGTGCACGTGATCCAGGTCCTCATCATCGCCCTGGAGCACGAGGGCGTCGCCAGAGCCAGCCTGCAGGTTCTGGGGGGTATTTCACCCTCAGCAGCTGTGGGGCAGCAGGAGGTGAGAATTAGTGCTTTTATCTGTTTCGCCATGGTAACCGAGATGACGTATATTGTTTTTATTACGCATAAATGAGAGAAAACTGAAATATTGTGTTGTTTTTTTTCAGCCAGCAGAAGCTGAAAACCTTTTTGTGAATTATCTCTCCAGAATCCACAGAGACGAGGTGCGAAGAGCTCTGACACTAGTTTGTTTAAAGGATGATGCTGATGCTTCCACATTGAGGTTTTGTTTATCTTTATGGAATTAGGACCTGAGCTTCATGCTGAAGGGTCTGACTCAGCTTCTCAACAACCCTCTGGTCCAGACGTACCTGCCTCATTCTGCCAAGAAGATCCAGTTCCACCAGGAGCTGCTGCTCCTCTTCTGGAAACTCTGCGACATCAACAAGGTTCGGCGCTCCGACGAGGGCCCGAGATTCAGAATCGGCAGCGGAAGTTTAATTCCGGGGTCTTTTCCTTGTAGAAGTTCTTGTTCTTCGTCCTGAAGAGCAGTGACGTATTAGACGTTCTGGTTCCCATCTTGTTCTACCTGAACGACGCCAGAGCGGATCAGTGTGAGCAGAGACCGTGTCCTGATGTGTACCGTCACACTCCACGCACGCCTTTAACCCCCCCCCCCCCCCGCATGTGTGTTAACCTACAGCTCGCGTCGGCCTCGTGCACATCGGTGTCTTCATCCTCCTGCTGCTGAGCGGAGAGAGGAACTTTGGCGTTCGGCTCAACAAACCCTACGTTCTGCGTGTTCCGATGGACATTCCTGTCTTCACGGGAACCCACGCCGACCTCCTCATCGTGGTAAAAACTTTCACCCAAACAAAAGTAATGAGCGTAAAGATTATCAGGAGGAATAAAAACATATCAAAGATCCATATTAAGATCCATATAAGATCCAAGTGTGTCTAAGGAATGTGCTGTAATTTGACGGGTCTGTTTAGATCTTCCATAAGATCATCAGCAGCGGCCACCATCGCCTCCAGCCTCTCTTCGACTGTCTTCTCACTGTGATTGTGAACAGTGAGTATCCGATGGTGAAATGTCACCCCTGGTGGCTGATCCGTGCTACTGCAGCACAGTTCTGATTTTCCTTTTTTGTTGGTTTTTGACCACAGTTTCTCCTTACCTGAAAAGTCTGTCCATGGTGGCTGCTAACAAGCTGCTCCACCTCCTGGAGGCCTTCTCCACACCCTGGTTCCTCTTCTCCTCCCCCCAGAACCATTACCTGGTCTTCTTTCTCCTGGAGGTCTTCAACAACGTCATCCAGTATCAGTTTGATGGTGAGAGCGTGAGTCCAGGTCGACAGATCCCAGACCCGGATGCTGGTTTACTCCTAAATCTGCCTCGCAGGTAACTCCAACCTGGTGTACGCCATCATCCGAAAACGCAGCATTTTCCACCAGTTGGCCAACCTGCCGTCTGACATGGCATCCATCCAGAAGGCCCTGCAGCAGAAGAAGAGGAAGTCAGGGCTTTCCAGGTCCGGATCTGTCACGTCAGAGGCGGCGGATAATTCCAGAGTTCCCGTAGCAGCTGAACCCAGAATGTTCAATGCTAGTTTAGAGGCCACTCCAGGTATGAGGTTACATACGAGCTACAGATAATGTATCCGGAATTGTTTGGTTTGAAATATCAACTAAATTTGCGTCCTTTAGGCATCGATAAGATAACAGAAAAGGCTCAGGTGAGTGAAGAAGGCACCATGGTGTCCGTGTCAGACGTTCCCCCGTCAGTAGGAACCAGCGACACCGAGTCCAATTCGGACCGAGACCACGAGGTGGCGACAGTTGCTCTAGTGACCGCCTGATTGACCGCGCAGATAAAGTCATGAATTTATCGTTTCCTCTGTCAGATCAGTCACGCTCGGTCAGAAACGACGAGCGGTCAACCGTCGGCCATCTCCGCCTCGGCACCCTGGAGCGCTAATCCAGACTGGGTTGGTAGAAATGAACCAGCATGATGTTTTTGTCATGGCTGTCGTGGAGAACCACTGGGTCCCATACTTGGCCTTCACCTGTTTAGCAACTATCAGCATTATAATCGATCCAAAATGAGAAAGGTTCTTCATCAGCGTCTTTGCTGATGAGCCATTTGTTTCTGGTGCCACGTTTGTCCTTCAGGTGACGTCATGGAAGGTGAAGCTTCCTCTTCAGACCATCATGAGACTGTTACAGGTCCTGGTTCCCCAAGTGGAGAAGATCTGCATTGACAAGTAAGAAAGTTAAAGAGTTGAAGAACTAACCTTTAGGTGTCACATATTAGAAGATCAGAAGTAAAGTGTATTTTGTGTTGAACTTTTGGACTTTGAACGCTTTAACCAGTAATGATGCGAAGAACTGGACTCATTCTGACACTGTGGTCGTCTTCAGGGGTCTCACAGATGAGTCTGAAATCCTGAATTTCCTTCAGCACGGCACCCTGGTGGGCCTCCTGCCCGTCCCTCATCCCATCCTTATCAGGAAGTACCAGGCCAACGCCGGCACCGCCGCGTGGTTCCGTACATACATGTGGGGCGTCATCTACTTACGGTACAGCCAGGACGAGTGCAGCTGAGGTCAAAGTTCAAGGAAGAGCAAAAACATGATTTACACTGTCATAAGTTTCATACTTCAAATATCTTATTTTTCAGTCTGCGTGTGCTCGGTTACCGTGGCGATGTCTGCTAAACACGCATGTCATTAATCTGCACTGTTTGTTCCCCTGTTAGAACAAACACCAGTGTCATTAACTGGCGCCGCGGGTGTTGAGTAAACGTTTAGACGTCACGGCTTGAGTTTGATTCATTTTTCTTTCTGATGCCTGTCTCCGTAGCAACGTGGACCCGCCGGTCTGGTACGACACGGACATCAGGCTGTTTGAGATACAGAGGATTTAGGGCAGCCACTGAAACGATCTGTTGATCGCTCAGGATCTCTGGACGCCTGAACAAGGGTCACGTGAACGGACTCTGCAGAAGAACCGAGCAGAAACTAAAATAGCAAAAAGACTTTGTCTTTCTGTTTCTGTTGAAACGGAGCTACAATGTTCTGGATAGGAGATTAAACTCTAAGACTCAATAAAAGTTGATCCGGTTTCATGGTTTTAAGTGAAATCTTTGATCTCTGATCCACCACTGATTAATCCGACTGGATCTGGCCAGATTACCTGCCACGACCACACTAACCTCCAGGTGGCGGTATAAACATCATTGACGACCAGTCGGAGCGAAGTCGGGTACAACGGGCTTTAATGGAGTTATAATACAAAAGATCAAAGAGCACAACAAAAGGATTTCAATAGATTTATTTCAGAATAATTTACACACATGATTTATATTTAAAAATTGAAATGTAGTTTCTTTTAGGCTAGTTCCACGTTGCTGTGCACAACACAAACGTTTAAATCTTTAGTATTTCACTGTAAACTCTAAAAGTCGTCTGTTTTCATACTTGATGGTGGAAAACAGAACTGAGGACGTTTCTGGTTTGGTTACTCCATGAGGAGCAGCTCCATCAGCGCAGCCACTGAATGCATCCTGTAGAAAACGCTGAGCGGCTGGCTCAGGTTCACCAGAGCGAACCAGGCGGAGAAGCCAAAAAATTGTTTCCCGAAGCCGATCTCAAACTGGGGGTGGACTCCAAATGCTGGAATGACCCACATCTGAAAGACGAACGTAAAACATGTTCAAATGCAAAAAAAATGAGACGTGAACGTGTGAGTTTACCATGATGTTAGAGAGGATGAGGAAGGCACATATTTCTTTTATTATTCTTTGAGCCCAGGGTTTTTTCCCATCATGCACTCTGACAGCAGGTTCCCCCTCCCATCCTGAACCTCTCGTCATATCCTCTGACGTCTCTCTGTTGGACTGTGGGACAGAATGAACCCTTTGACAGCAACAATTCGTTTTTTAGAATTAAATTGAGCCATAATTCTAAAAAGTTAATTGGAATGTAGGTTTGACCTTAATCATTCTGTGCTTCTTCTTCTTCTTCTTCTTCTCTGCAAGGAGATTTGGGTGCCTGTGGAGACCCTCTATGATGAAGGTGTTCTGGAGGAGCAGCTCCAGAAGGGTGAGAATAGAGTAGGACAGGTCCAGGCTGGCCAGCGGCCCCTCAGCCCCCACAGTCAGGGTCGCCACCAAGGAGAAATAGGACAATGCGAGCTGGCCTGAAGCTGTGGCGATAAGGAGGACGACGTCCAGGTTGCGGGTGGGGTTATAACCTCCTTCTTTGACGTGTCTCTCCACCCTGTGGACCAGCAGTCCGACCAGGCAGCAGAGGGACATGAGGGGAATGACAACTATATGGTAGACGTATAACATGAGGAAGGCAAGATGGCGAAACTTCTGCCAGCTGACCCACAGCTGGTAGAGAATGAAGATGACCAGTCCCACCAGGATGACCAGAGCACCAGACACGAGGCCATAAATGACCCTCCCCTGGCGTATGAGGTCAAAGGTCAGCTTCTGGGTAACGTGGTGGTGGCCTGGGCTCACCTGCCGGCCTACGTTCTTCCACATGACGTAGATCATGCAGCCGGCCATCAGGTAGAACTCCATAGTGAAGGGGTAAAGAACTTCAACGCCTTTCCTGAAAGCGAGGCAGGACGAGTTTGTGCCGCACCGGCACAAATTCAAGTCAGAGATTCCTGGACCTGCGGAGAGATTCTGGTAATCGTCGCAGTGCGAGTCTGGAGAGAAGGAACACCTGGAGTCAGCTACCTTCTAAACCCGAGACAGACCCTTCTTTCTCCAGCTCGATCTCCTCATGGATGGTGTCCTCGGTGACGGCGTTCAGCCACAGCAGCACATCGGCCGAGAGGATCAGGATCAACCCGGACCTGAACCAGGCGTCACGGGCCAATTCAGCATTTGTTTCTACAGTTTTTGACTCAAGAGGTTAATTAAATGTCCTCACTGCTTTAAGTGCTTGTTACAAAACTAAAATAGGTAACAAATGGTAAGCAGGTCCTTGAATCTTTTTATGCATACATGTAAACTTTGCACTAGGATAAACAAACAAAGAAATCAACAAAAATGAGAACAGGATGTGGATTAATGTACCTGGTGACGACCTTGTGTCGGTGTATACAGTCTTTGGAGTGACACCACAGCAAATATGCCTGAGAAAGAAAGACAGAGTAATAGTTTAAATTTAGCAAATGTAAAAAATGCATTTAGTACATGTAAAATTTACTTTGCTTGTCTGGAAATTAAATCAACACTTAAATACTCGTCTCTGAGGACGTAAATGTTACCTGCAGAGCCAGGAAAGGGGCCTCGATGAACGGGGTTACCACTCGGGGAACGGGCTTACATTCCCTCATCATCATCAGATACCCGATCATGCAGACGAACAGGAGAACGCTGAGCCCAGCAAAGAGAACCAGGACCACTGGACCAGGAGAAGAACCACATCAGAGCAGAAAACAAGCACCAACCTTTCAGAATATCCTCCTCTTACTGGTGGCGGCCACTCCCCCGGCATGGTGGTCTTGATGTGGACTCATGTCAGGCTGTTTCCTGGCCCACAGCAGGTACCAGAGCATCCATGCCACACTCACCCCCATCAGCAGCAGCAGGAAGACCCGGGCCTCCTGGTTCTGCTGCCCCCCTGAGTTGAAAAGCTGTCCGGTTATCAGAGCCACTCCCAGCAGGACCACATTCAGGCCCAGCAGACCGGAGATCAGACCCCTGCTTCCGGGAATCAGCACGTGGTCCAGGTTGTGGTGCAGGGGGTCTGGTATGATTGGGTCGTCCCTGAGGGGGATTACATGTGCCCCCGACAAGGGAGTAGAGTGCCTGTCTCCAGAATCAGGGTTCATATCCGTGGTGTTTCAGGCCTCTTTAACCTGTCGAGGCACGAAAACGGTTGTTTTCTTAAGATCTGCCGTCAGGCTCTGAGTGGGTGTGGCTACCATGTGGGTGTGGCTACCATGTGACATACCTGAAACAACAGGTGTCGTGTGCACTTTTGACAAATGAAGTTCAGAGACTCCGGCAAGAGCACTGTTTATATAAAAGCAAAGGTTATTGAGACGGAATCCAGGATCCCAGGTCACAGATTTCTGCCAAAAACTTCATATAAATTATATTAGAGTCTGTAAACCTCTGAAACCGTGTATGTAAAAGTCTGCCGACATGTTTACGTAAACCTGAGCGGTTTTTGCATAATTCTGAAAGAGAACAACTCCGAGATGGTGGAAGATAAACAAAGAAAATCATGTTGCTTTTTTTTTTGCATGTTTCGGTCCATTAAAGGTGCTTAAGATCAACATTTAAATCTAGATAGGTAGGTAGGTAGATAGATGGATAGATAGATAGATAGATAGATAGATAGATAGATAGATAGATAGATAGATAGATAGATAGATAGATAGATAGATAGATAGATAGATAGATAGAGAGATAGAGAGATAGATAGATAGATAGATCTGCCCACCTCCAAAGGCAGCGAAGGTTAACAAAAGAGATTTTGCATTTTTTATCCTGTTTCCTCTCCATGCAAAAGCTGCTGGTGGTTACGTTTTTTTGCCTATTTTTCAAGCAAATCTTCTGCATTTTCATATGTTTTGAAAGCTGATAAACTCGCAAGTCTTCTTTAAACTTGTCATACTGAATTACATCTGTTTTGGTTTTGAAAGAGAATCAGGCCAACTCTGTTTATTTAATTGTCAATCCCATAAATTAAAGAAGATGCTGACAGAGTTTTTAGCTTTAACAAAAACTGTAACTAACCAGGATTGTTTTGTAGGTCAAATATGTCAAACTTATCATCTTTCATCTTTGTGTGGTTTCATCACGGGCAACTAATGTTTGCATATTTCCACGAGCAAAATCCAAACAAGTATCTGATTTTAATTTAGTTTTCAACTTTACTTAAAAATGAACAAAAGCAAAAACAGATTGTGAAGTTGCTCATTTTCCAGTAACTATCTCAATTGCAGCAACTTTGGTATCAACTGCGACACCTCGTGGTCAAGAAGGCTAAATAACTAAATAAATAAATCACATTTTGGCTCCTAATTATTTGTAAATTATGAGCTAATGTGTTTACCTCTGATAGGAGTTATCGATCCTGTGGTCCTTCAGGTTAGTGGCAGTACAATTACGTTTCTCGTCAAAATCTAGTTATTAATAAAATGCATCTATCATGAAAAAAGATTTTTGTAAAAGAACGTTTTGCGCCTCTATTCATTAATTCACTCCCGCCTCTAACGTAATCAGAATCAGTGCGTCACGTTATCAGTTGTGACGTTGTAATTTGCTTGTTTAGGCTCATTGATTTATTTATTTTAATTCAGGGTTTTACTCACCTGCGGCTGCCAGACCATAAGGAGAATCACTTCACACCCGGAAATATGAGCGTAGTTCAACAGTCTGAGCAGTCCGCCTGGCTGTCTGCCGTCCTGTGTGTCAATATTTGTGTTTTATTTACTTACTTTAGTTTATTTTTAGATCAATCTTTTAATTTAACTGAACACGGTATTTTATTAATAGCCTTCAGTGATTTATAAATAAATGAAAGTGTTAAAAACAGTGAAGTTGATGCATTTGAAGAAAAATATTTTGGTTTTATTTTGTTTGTGTCACATTTTTAATGTATATGTGACGTAATAGGGGGCGTGTCTTGAGTTTCGGCCGACCCGCCCTGTCCTGAAAAGTTGCGCGCCTCGTGCTCGCCTTGTCTCTTAGCAACCAGCCTGATCCCCTACAGGCCGGTACGAAACGTCCCTCCCCCGGAAAGCTGGCGATATACCGGCACAGAACCTCCAGAATCTTCATGGAACCAAACCCGGAGTGAGTCGAGGGCCGCCATGAACGACCGGTACCACCGGGCGGCCCGGGACGGCTACCTGGACGTATTGAAGGAGGCGACGCGGAAGGAGCTGAACGCCCCGGACGAAGATGGGATGACGCCGACGCTTTGGGCCGCCTACCACGGCAACCTGGAGGCGCTGCGGCTCATCGTGGGGAGAGGGTGAGTCCATATCCCGGGGCACCAAACAGGACCAGCGGGGTCCGTTTAGTCACCTAGAACTTCTCTTCCAGTCCACTCCTCGACTGTAGAGATGCTAATTTAGTGACTAGAAAGATGCGAGCCTGACATTTTTCTGCCTAATCAGCCTGTTTACCCGAAAGGTCACTGCCAAGCGGCTGGTAAACTGGTTTAAAGGTTGACATATTTCCTGGAGGACAGGACCCGTCTGTCAGGGGGGGTTATATGGGACCAGCAACGTTGAGCTCCACTGAGTTTGATGCTGGATGCAGGAAAGGTCACAGTGATTGATGGACATCCCAGCCGGACATGAGGGGAGCAGATGAGAAATCAGAGCTGAGGGGTCAGTGGTTCTATAAGGGGACAAGTTACTGTTAGTGTCTCTCTTTAGCTTCCTGTACAGCCACAATCCAAGCTGCAGCTTTAGATTTGAGACCTTGCAGAAGCCTTGAGACATTCCTGACACGGCGAAAAAAGAGTTGGGTCCGCATGTTATTCGGGGTTCTGGTTGTATCCTGGCAGAGCCTCGTGCGGTCCTGGTCCAGGTCCTGAAGCTCTGAACCTTTAAAGTGGTGGGGAAATTAAATCAGTGTTGGCGGCGGTGCCCCTGCAGCCCGATGGCGACGGTGTCTCTGTGTGCCTGCAGAAAAAGAGTGGCGGCGTGCAGGATAAATAATGCACACACACCTCTGTCATGTTTAACCTGCGGCGCTTCAATTATTGAGCAGAGTGAGCCGTGACCCAATGATGTAAGCGCAGCGTAAACAGGAAGTTGGCCCGCATCTGTTTTAATGAACTGTGTTTAATTTAATCAAAGTCTGGATTGTTTGATCTGCACAGATGTGCAGTAAAAAAACACTAAATCCAAGCCAGGTTCTACCCAAAGGACATCACCTGTAGCTCGGGTCCGACGGTGCTTCAGGTGTGAGGTTGTGTCTTGTAGGTCAGGCTAATCGTCCTCCTTCTGTTGGTGTGAGAGGATCAGCTTGACTTTCTCGCTGAATCTGGGTGAACCGGGTGTTAAACACGTCAGGAAGCTTTGAAGGTGGTGATACCTGTAGATGAATACAGAAGGGGGGGGGCAGAAAAACTACACAAGAAATAACATCACTACTCGGCAAGGAGGAGAGGAGAGGAGAGGAGGAGAGGAGAGGAGAGGAGAGGAGAGGAGAGGAGAGGAAGCCATGACCCAGCAAGCCATGACCCAGCAGGGTGACAAGAATCTTTCAGGTGATCATGTTTCCGGACCCCGGCAGCCTCGGCCTATAGCAGCATAACTAGGATGCTGACCTAATGATTAGACGACCCCCTAAGTATGATAATTTGTCTGTCTATGATAGTAACTGGGACTATGGAATTAGTGATAATAAGCTCTTTCAAAGAGGTAGGTTTTAAGTCTGATCTTAAAAGTAGAGATGGTCAGCCTACCGTACCAGGACAGGGAGCTGGTTCAACAGCAGGTTCCACAGCAGTTCATAATGTTTGTGGACAGAGCTGAGATAAAGATTAGCAACTCAAAATTAGAGACCATGGTCCTCAGACTGAAAAGGGTGGATTGCCCACTGTCATTGTATAGGAGTGACCGCCCCAAGAGGAGGAGTCTAAGTATCTTGGGATCATAAGATTGACAGTTGGATTGGAGCAGCATATGCAGTACTGCGGACACTAAGTTGATCCGTTGTGGAATAGAGAGCTGAGCCAGGAGGCATGGTTCTCTGTTGACCAGCAAATCTACATTCCAACCCCCTACCAATGGTCATAACATTTGGGTAATGATCGTAAAGACACGATTGAAAAGACAAGATGTCAAATGATTTTCCTTCAGCGTGGCTGGGCTCTGCCTTACAGGTAGGGTGAGGTGGTCAGCCATCCGTAGGGAGGCTCCTGGATACCTCAATGGGGCATGTCCATGTTTGCGGCATGCCTATGTTGGAGACCCCGGGACAGACCTAGGATACAGCGGAAAGATCGTATCCCTTGGATGGCCTGGGAACACCATGGAATTCCCATGAGGAGTGGAAGTAGCTGGGAAGAGGAGTGCTTGGCCTTGCCTGTTGAGGCTGCTATCCCAACTACCTGGATAAGCTGCCAGAAGTTGAAGAACAAGACCTTACCCAAACAAATATTGTGTCATAGTCTGTAGCAGGATTTGAGATGCCCTTTTTTATGATCAGAAGAAAAGGTTGCAGCATTTGATCATGGATTCATCAGAATTTCAAATGAAAGCTTAAAGAAATGGCTAGGCTAATTGTTTTTAAAAGTGACCAAAAATCCTACAATAAAAGTTAGCCAGGTTGACTTGAAAGTTTATTTCAGAAAATAGAAAATAGTCTGCTGAAAATGGTATTTATGTATAATCAATACTGCAGAAAGTAAGACACCAAAACCAGAACTTGTACGAAACAGAAAAGGTTAATAAAATATTTTGGGACCTGGTGAGGTTGTGCGTGTGTGTATTCTAGGTGATATTTTGGGAACTTGCCTCAACGTGTCCAAGTCAAATAAAAACATCACCCAGAGAATCTAAAGATTGTTACATACACTCACCGGCCACTTTATTAGGTACACCATGCTAGTAACGGGTTGGACCCCCTTTTGCCTTCAGAACTGCCTCAATTCTTCGTGGCATAGATTCAACAAGGTGCTGGAAGCATTCCTCAGAGAGTTTGGTCCATATTGACATGATGGCATCACACAGTTGCCGCAGATTTGTCGGCTGCACATGCACATCCATGATGTGAATCTCCTGTTCCACCACATCCCAAAGATGCTCTATTGGATTGAGATCTGGTGACTGTGGAGGCCATTTGAGTACAGTGAACTCATTGTCATGTTCAAGAAACCAGTCTGAGATGATTCCAGCTTTATGACATGGCGCATTATCCTGCTGAAAGTAGCCATCAGAAGTTGGGTACATTGTGGTCATAAAGGGATGGACATGGTCATCAACAATACTCAGGTAGGCTGTGGCATTGCAACGATGCTCAATTGGTACCAAGGGGCCCAAAGAGTGCCAAGAAAATATTCCCCACACCATTACACCACCACCAGCAGCCTGAACCGTTGATACAAGGCAGGATGGATCCATGCTTTCATGTTGTAGACGCCAAATTCTGACCCTACCATCCGAATGTTGCAGCAGAAATTGAGACTCATCAGACCAGGCAACGTTTTTCCAATCTTCTATTGTCCAATTTCGATGAGCTTGTGCAAATTGTAGCCTCAGTTTCCTGTTCTTAGCTGAAAGGAGTGGCACCCGGTGTGGTCTTCTGCTACTGTAGCCCATCTGCCTCAAAGTTCGACGTACTGTGCGTTCAGAGATGCTCTTCTGCCTACCTTGGTTGTAACGGGTGGTTATTTGAGTCACTGTTGCCTTTCTATCAGCTCGAACCAGTCTGGCCATTCTCCTCTGACCTCTGGCATCAACAAGGCATTTCCGCCCACAGAACTGCCGCTCACTGGATATTTTTTCTTTTTCGGACCATTCTCTGTAAACCCTAGAGATGGTTGTGCGTGAAAATCCCAGTAGATCAGCAGTTTCTGAAATACTCAGACCAGCCCTTCTGGCACCAACAACCATGCCACGTTCAAAGTCACTCAAATCACCTTTCTTCCCCATACTGATGCTCGGTTTGAACTGCAGGAGATTGTCTTGACCATGTCTACATGCCTAAATGCACTGAGTTGCCGCCATGTGATTGGCTGATTAGAAATTAAGTGTTATCGAGCAGTTGGACAGGGGTACCTAATAAAGTGGCCGGTGAGTGTATTTCTTCCATGTGACAGTTGGGGACTAGACTACAGCCAGTTTGTAGAAGAATAAAAGCACAGTATGATTCAGATTCAGGTCCTTTATTTGTCCCACATGGGGAAATTTACAGCGTAACAACAGCAAGAGCAGAGAAAAATAAAATAAAATAAAAATAGAATAAAATTGGGAATATAGAAAGAGGATGTGTATATACAATAATCCAGGTAAATGGATACTCAGCCCCTGTACATAGTACAGAGGGTGAATACAATATACATATCATATATACATATCAGGATATATAATATTCAGTCTGTGCTAGCGGGCGTTATGTTTATTGTGCAGTCTGACAGCAGCCGGCAGGAAAGATCTGCGATGCCTCTCCTTCACACAGCGAGGGTGGAGCAGCCGCTCACTGAAGGAGCTGTCAGGGTGTCCTTAGGGGGTGGGATGTGTTGTTCAACATGGATGACAGCTTAGCCATCATCCTCCCGTTTCCCACCACCTCCACCGAGTCCAGGGGACATCCCAGGACAGAGCTGGCCCTCCTTACCAGTCTGTCCATCCTCTTCCTGTCCCTGTCCGTGATGCTACTGGACCAGCAGACAATCCCATAAAATGATGGCGTATACACAATTTTCAGCATAGAATTGATGGCCTCTTATAGTGCCTATCCTAAAACATGTTATTTGTAATTTAATTCCTACTTTCCTAGAGATGGAGTCAGCCTACCGTACCTTGACAGGGAGCTGGTTCCACAGCAGGGGGGTTGGTCGTTAAATGCTTGGCCCCCCACTCTACCCCTAGAGAGTCTGGGGACCACAAGGTCGTTAGTCTCAGGGAAAGTAGCTTGTAAGGTAACGGATTAGCATGCAAATTGAATAGACAGTTTTTTTTGGTTACGTATCTAACCTGGAATGTTACGGGTTTGACTGAGGCATCGTTGAAATGCGTCATGGAAACGTCCTTTCTGTCTTCCAGAGGTGACCCTGACAAGTGTGACATCTGGGGCAACACGCCGCTTCACCTGGCAGCTGCCAACGGCCACCACAACTGCCTGTCCTTCCTGGTGGCCTTCGGTGCCAACGTCTGGTGCCTGGACAACGACTACCACACGCCGCTGGACATGGCTGCCACCAAGGGACACATGGAATGTGTCCGCTATCTGGACTCCATCGCTGCCAAGCAGATAACGCTCAACCCAAAACTGGTTAGCAAACTGAAGGACCGGGCGTTCCGAGCCGCGGAGCGCCGGATCAAAGAGTGTGCAAAACTCCAGAAGAGGCACCACGAACGCATGGAGAGAAAGTTCCTGAAGGAATCGGCAGCTTTGGACAACTTAGACGCTATTAGCTTTTCTAGCTACACCAGCAGCAGCACACTGAGCCGCAAGTTCAACACCGTCACCTCCAACATGCCATACTCGCAGGTGGTTACTATTTGTCTATGGGAATATTAACAAAAGAAAAAAAATCAAGTAGTTTGTGTCATATTCAGGTGAAGGCTAGCTAAGTCTAGCTTGGACCGACCTGATGGTGACTGTGCACCATTTCAAATAATAACAGTTGCTCTCAATAGCAGATAAAATCGCTCTCTGTCAGTGCTAATGCCCATTCCGTTTACCTCGGAGGTCGGAAGTCGGCGTTGGGAACGACATCGGAAATTAAGTTGATCGTGTTTGCAAAAACTGTTCCCGCACTGTTTAGCCTTTGTTAGCCAGTGTCAGCATGGCTACACACATCACGTGAAAAATGTAAATTTCCATACATATACACCAAACAATATTATGAATATGGCTGCTTTAGTACGAAAAAAATAGTCAGAAGTGTATTATTAGTGTTATAAGTTTAATATTAGCAGCCATCTTTGAAGAGTTGACTTGGGGGTTGCGAGGATTCTCCATTAAAGATGTCTAACTCAGGACTGTGCAATTCTGACTTCTGCGTACAAATGGATCACACCGTAAAGACTCTGCTTTCCTTTCAGGCCACCCTGCATTCCACCGCCAAGGGCAAGGCCAAGTTACAGAAGAAGCTGGAGAAGAAGAAGCAGGTCGATGGAACCTTCAAGATCTATGAGGACGGTAGGAAAAGCGTGCGCTCGCTATCTGGCCTGCAACTCAGCAATGACGTCATGTTCCTGAAACACGGCACGTATGCCAACCCAAAGGAGCAGTCGCGCCTGAACATCCGCGACATGTTCCACCAGCTTCACCAGGATGATGACGACGACACCATCTCCCGCGCCATGAGCGACCCCGGCCTCCACGATGCTGCGTATTCGGAGATCAGTGCCGACTCCGGACGCGACTCGCTGTTCACCCGACCGGGACTCGGCACCATGGTGTTCAGGAGGAACTACATGATCGGGGATGCGTTTGGGGCCGCTGCACACAATGAGGGGAGCGTCGCCGGGAGCGAGCCTGTGGGTCGGGCTCCCAACGTTCGTCTCCGAGGACATCTGCCCCGTCGCTCGCCGAGCTTGGACGAAGACAGTATTGGCAGTGCTTTGAGCCTGCAAGAACGGAATGCTCAGGAGTTGCCCTGGGAGGAGGTAGACATCAGTTTGGACGGGGACTTGGAGCCAGAGAACAGTCCCCTGGAGACCTTCCTGGCCTGTCAAGGCCTCAGTGAATTCATGCAGATCTTCCTGAGGGAGAAGATTGATCTGCAGGCTCTCCTGCTGTGCTCTGATCAGGACCTCACCAGCATTCACATCCCGTTGGGCCCCAGGAAGAAACTCCTGGAGGCCTGTAAGAGCCGCCTGGACACTCTTGAGGAACCAGATACCATTGAAGACACGGAGCTTTAAAGGTGAGCTTAAACTAACGATGGTCGTATAACTAAAACTGTTCTGTGGAGTTTCAATTTTGCTTTCATCTTTTTAAAATCTCGACCTGAAATTGGACCAGTTTTGTGTGTTTGGTTGATGTAACGTGTCACTTCCTGCCGCTGGTGCTGCGGTAACAGGAAGCAGAGGTCTGGTACTGATTCTGTACATGAGCAGCTCGCTCAAACAAAAAACAATTTTCGTAATTCATAACAGAATCTGTCAGAAGAGTTTATTAAATAAAGGGTAAATGAACCCTTTTCAATAATGTAATTCCTCCATAGTTTTTGGAAATAAACCGCCATTCGCAGTCAAATCGCTCTATCTAGTGGCGGTAGTGGGGACGTGACACGCTGAACTTCGGGGAAAGGATTTATGTCTGTTCATTCAGTCATTTTTAAGGTCATTTATTTATGTGTGTTTTCAGATTTGGCACACATTAAGGTGTACCACGCTGCTCCATGTAGTGCTATTACTCTCCATGAGATCAGTGAACGCACCGGAGTCCAGGAAACTTGGAAGAAAAAGAAGTTTTGCCACAAATACAAACGCAGGAACACAACATGTGACGTGTTTGTATGATTTCTTACATTACGATACATTGTATTCACTCATGTCATGACATTGTTATTGTTTTAATAAATATATTTATTTGGTGACTTCCTGCTTTTTCATTCACTGTTAATCTGCAAACACTCGCAATTGTGAAAACAAAAGTGTGTGTGCATGTGTGTGATAAGGTTGTTATCTCGGGTTCCTGTTGGACATATTTAGTTTCAAATCTCTCCCACTACACTCACAGTAACTTATAACGTGGAAAAATGTAACATCTCATCAGAAGAATTTATTGCTATCGAGTTAAATTTAAAGGTCCTTTAACTATTGCAAACGTGTCATTTTGTTGTTTTTACTATTAGATTGAAGCCTTCTTACATCTCCACAGGTAAATATTGATATCAGTCGATGGTGTTCAGAGAGATATCAAGAGTGTTGATATTTGACAACTTTAGGGCTGAAAATCCTCATATTGTGAGGACTTTCTTCATCAAAGTTGTGTTTTAGATGTAATCAGAGCGGTGCGACACACTGGGGTTCTCAGGTTTTCGCGTTCGCTGCAGAAACAAGCGTGTTGATCCGCACTTAAAGATATCAATAACTTTATTATTAAGGTTCTCTTCTCTCCTCAAGTACTCAAAGGAGCCAATTGTTGCAGACTGCATGGTCACCATCTTGTGTAAACTCCTCAAGAGGGAATCTAAAAAGAGTAACAGTTTTTCCAGGTTTTTCTCACATAAGGCTCAGAAACTTTGGGAGTTTTTAACATGTTGTATCATGCCTGCTGCTGATTGATTACCAGAAGAAACAACCAGCCCCTTCGAAAGAACCACCAGCCCCTTCGAAAGAACCACCAGCCCCTTCGTAAGAACCACCAGCCCCTTCGAAAGAACCACCAGCCCCTTCGTAAGAATCACCAGCCCTTTCGTAAGAACCACCAGCCTCTTTGTAAGAACCAACAGCCCTTTAAAAGCATCAAAAGAATCAATGGCCCAATTGAAAGCATCACCAGCCCCATCAAAAGAATCACCAGCTTCACTAAAAGTATGTCAAACCCAAATGAAAAAACTACGAGCCCCAAGGTTTTGGTATTTACAAAGTAGAGACCCGAGTCAGGAATAGTCAAATGGCTTTTACAAAGAAAATAGGCTGCTGAAAATGTTTTTTACCGGTATGTATAATCAATACTGCAGAAAGTATGACACAAAAACCATAACTTGTACTGAACAGAAAAGGTTATTAAAATATTTTGGGGCCTGGTGAGGTTGTGTGTGTGTATTTTAGGTGATATTTTGGGAACTTGCCTCAACGTGTCCAGGTCAAATAAAAACATCACCCAGAGAATCTAAAGATTGTTACATATTTCTTCCACATGACAGTTAGGGACTAGACTACAGCCAGTTTTGTAGAAGAATAAAAGCACAGTATGATGGCGTATACACAATTTTCAGCATAGAATTGATGGCCTTATAGTGCCTATATCCTAAAACATGTTATTTGTAGTTTAATTCCTTTTTTTTTTCAAGATCCAGATATTTGTTCTATAATAGTTATAAATGATGCATTAAATTATTTAGAAACAAGAGAATAAGAGCGGTGTATAATTATAAAAATAAAGCAGATTTGTGAGACTTGTTATTATCACAGTTGTTAAAAAATAAAGGGCCAATATGGATCAAAGCACTACATATTAATTGTGCCATAAGGCTTTGATCCATCATTGTATTTTTGTTGATTTGTTTAGGTAGGGCAAAATATTATATGTTAAACACCAACGCAAAAAAATATATACAACGAATGAAAAATGCTAAAAACAAGCAGCCCTGTTAACGCCAGCTCCAGCCCCACTGAACTGAAGGTTGGGGTATTTACAGATGTAGGAGACACCCCAGTCTCCAACAGATGCGTGGTTTTTACAGAGGACCATTTATCAAGTTATATAAATGGCGAGGAAATTGCAACTTCAGAAGACACTAATGAACAAGTACAAGAAGCACAGGAACTTTCAGTGACTCATAAAATTCATGAAGACAAAAAGCCAGTTTCAGTAGGTGAGGAGGACGAAGACTCAGCTTCAGTCTCTCCTCAATCAGAAGGAAAAAGGATGTTTTTTGTAGATGAGGATGAAGAACCAGCTTCAGTAGGTGAGGAGGACGAATACTCAGCTTCAGTCTCTCCTCAATCAGAAGGAAAAAGGATGTTTTTTGTAGATGAGGATGAAGAACCAGCTTCAGTAGGTGAGGAGGATGAAGACTCAGCTTCAGTCTCTCCTCAATCAGAAGGAAAAAGGATGATTTTTGTAAATGAGGATGAAGAACCAGCTTCAGTAGGTGAGGAGGACGAAGACTCAGCTTCAGTCTCTCCTCAATCAGAAGGAAAAAGGATGATTTTTGTAGATGAGGAGGATGAAGAACCAGCTTCAGTAGGTGAGGAGGACAAAGACTCAGCTTCAGTCTCTCCTCAATCAGAAGGAAAAAGGATGATTTTTGTAGATGAGGATGAAGAACCAGCTTCAGTAGGTGAGGAGGACGAAGACTCAGCTTCAGTCTCTCCTCAATCAGAAGGAAAAAGGATGATTTTTGTAGATGAGGAGGATGAAGAACCAGCTTCAGTAGGTGAGGAGGACAAAGACTCAGCTTCAGTCTCTCCTCAATCAGAAGGAAATAAGATGTTTTTTGTAGATGAGGAGCATGAAGAACCAGCTTCAGTCAGTGAGGAGGAAGAAGACTCAGCTTCCGTCTCTCCTCAATCAGAAGGAAATAAGATGATTTTTGTAGATGAGGAGGATGAAGAACCAGCTTCAATCTCTTCTAGCCCATCTCCATCACTCTCTCATGATTCAGATGGAGATCCAGAAGCAAGTGAGACCATTTCTGTAAACAAGGAGGACAAAGAGTCAGGTTCCTATTCTGCTCATTCAGATGGAGATTCAGGACATAACATTTTCTTATTTGAGGATGAAGAACCACCTTTAGTCTCTTATTGTTCAGACAGAGATTTAGGATGGAATATCAACCCTTCTGTAACTGATGAGGAACCACAGGAATATCAAGCCTCTCCTAAACTGGCCTGCTATTCAGAAAGAGATTGTACCATTTTTTCACATGAAGAGGAACCACAGGAAACAGAAGAGACATTCAAACACAAGACATATGTCAAGCTGTTCATACATAAGATCATTTATCAAATTTATGCCAAAGCAAATATGAAACCTCCATGCAGTGATGACCTCATCGCGTACCTCTATGAATATATCTGGGAGAGAGTCAAAGATGAAGATATATGTATCACCGATGATTCATTTAGGAAGATGGACGATAAAATCCAAAAGATCCTGCGCAAAGAGTTAGGCAATCCAAACAAGGTTCTCTTCTTACTCAAGTACTCGGAGGAGCCAGTCGTTGCAGACTGCATGGTCACCATCTTGCGTAAACTCCTCAAGAGGGAATCTAAAAAGAGTAACAGTTTCTCCAGGTTTTTCTCACATAAGGCTCAGAAACTTTGGAAGTTTTTAACATGTTGTATTACGCCTGCTGCTGATTGATTACCAGAAGAAACCACCAGCTCCTTCGAAAGAACCACCAGCCCCTTCAAAAGAATCATCAACCCCCCCTTTGAAAGAATCACCAGCCCCTTTGAAAGAACACCAGCCCCTTTGAAAGAACCACCAGCTCCTTCGAAAGAATCACCAGCCCCTTCAAAAGAACCAACAGCCCTTTTGAAAGCATCAAAAGAATCAATGGCCCAATTGAAAGAATCACCAGCTTCACTAAAAGTATGACAAACCCAAATGAAAAAATTAAGAGCACCGAATTTTTGGTACCGTATTTACAGACAAAGTAGAGACCCAAATCAGCAATAGTCAAATGGCTTTGACAACGGACCATTTTAAGTATTGGAAATTAGACAAAAATTGCAACTTCACAAGATTCCTTGTAACAAATGCAAGATGTGGTGAAGGCAATACATGCTGTAAGAGTCTATATTAGCTATCTTAGCCTACTTTCAAAATAATAAGTAGACTACAAATACATAATGAGCTTCCTGGGGAGAATGACGCACCACATGACTACTCTGCTGTACGATGGTCCTTTAAGTTTAACTTACATTGTAATGACATGTTGAAATAAAATAATTATTATACACATTTTTACAGCATTGGAAAACTTTAAGAATGTTTGTTATGTTTTCCTTCCTACAGAAATTATTTTAACACCCTGTATAGCCTGACACATCAAAAAATAGCCAGAAAATTCTAATTTTTTGGAAATGAGATGTTTATTGAACCTTTTAACAAAATCCCTTTTTTTGCCATATCATTTTGTTTATGACATTTTTGTTGTATCACATATGATACATTGGGGCGATTTTGGCAACTTTTAGCTCACGACTATGTTAACTTTAGACACAAAAACAAAGTTTGCCCATAACATTTTGACAATATAGAACATGAACAACAGCATTTTTCTCTTTGTTTTTTTTGCATTGCACTTTTTACAGCCTTTTTATTTCACTTTGTGGTAGGCCGAAAAACAGTTTCTGTCCTTGTTCAGGCAAAGATGCACCTTACACTTCTCACAGTAGACATGTGAGAATTGATTGGCAGTGCAGTGCTTGCATCTCTGTCAGGTTTCGCATGTTGGAAAATGATCAATGCCATCCCTTCTCATATCAAGAGGCACACTGCAGCTTGGCCTTTTACGGGGTGGTGTTGCAGTTGCTTCTGGAGAGGACAGTGGTCTGCCACACTTGATTTTGGTCTTTCCTGCACTTGTGAGAGAAGTGCCAACCAAAGCCTGAAACCTTCGCAGACCCATGGGTTTCATCTGGGGCTCGAGCTTCTTCTGGTCTCTCCTGTAGAGCTTCCATGCATTGATGACTGCCACTGTCACAGTGTGCCACCAGATGTACATATACCATCTCCGGGATCTGAAGCTGAACTTGTAAAGTGCAGACAGCATATCAAGGAGATCAACACCTCCCATGAATTTGTTATATGTTTCAACAATGGCTGGTCTGGGAACCATTATGTGAGTTTTGGATTTGCGATCCCAGCGTTTCACATTTCCCACAGGTTCAATGCCAACAAAAGAGGAAATCAGGTTCACTGCTTTGTTGTCGTACCATCTTACAATGATGTTGTTGTCCTGGTTCACTCTGAAGTCCATTGACCCTCTTCCATTCTTCTTCAGTTCTTTTTCATCCATCATGGCGCAGTCTTTCACACCTGTTAATCTGGATCGTGCCAATGTAGTGGATTCCTCTCTCTTTTAGGTGTTGCACCAGGGGAACTGATGTAAAGTAGTTGTCTGCAAAGACCTTGTGATTTTTTCCTGCTGGAAGTGTTGATGTCATTTTCAGCACAACTTCTCCCGTAACACCAACTTCTGACTTTTCTCTCTCTGGATTTTGTGCACCTTGACAAACATCAAAGTCATAAAGAAAGCCACTTTGTCCAGCACGTCCCCACATCTTGAAACCCCATTTGTGAGGTTTTGCAGGCATGTAGACACGTAGATGAGATTTTCCCTTGAATGGCACCATAATTTCATCAACTGCATGGCATTCTTCAGGACGTATGCAGAGAAACTGGTCTCGCAGTTTTTGTAACCATGGCCTGAGCTTCCACAGTTTATCTTTCTTTGCATCATCAGACACACTGAGGTTGTCCTTAAAGTGAATCATTGTCAGCAATTTCAGAAACTGATCTTGAGACATCACATCACAAACTGCAGGGAGTTTTGTCTCCATCTCCCAGTAGGCTCTCACACAAGGCATCTGCACTAACCCCATATGCATGTACATGCCCAGAACCTGCTCTATCTCTATTTTAGGTGATATTTTGGGAACTTGCCTCAACGTGTCCAGGTCAAATAAAAACATCACCCAGAGAATCTAAAGATTGTTACATATTTCTTCCACATGACAGTTAGGGACTAGACTACAGCCAGTTTTGTAGAACAATAAAAGCACAGTATGATGGCGTATACACAATTTTCAGCATAGAATTGATGGCCTTATAGTGCCTATATCCTAAAACATGTTATTTGTAGTTTAATTCCTTTTTTTTTTCAAGATCCAGATATTTGTTCTATAATAGTTATAAATGATGCATTAAATTATTTAGAAACAGGAGAATAAGAGCGGTGTATAATTATAAAAATAAAGCAGATTTGTGAGACTTGTTATTATCACAGTTGTTAAAAAATAAGGGCCAATATGGATCAAAGCACTACATATTAATTGTGCCATAAGGCTTTGATCCATCATTGTATTTTTGTTGATTTGTTTAGGTAGGGCAAAATATTATATGTTAAACACCAACGCAAAAAAATATATACAACGAATGAAAAATGCTAAAAACAAGCAGCCCTGTTAACGCCAGCTCCAGCCCCACTGAACTGAAGGTTGGGGTATTTACAGATGTAGGAGACACCCCAGTCTCCAACAGATGCGTGGTTTTTACAGAGGACCATTTATCAAGTTATATAAATGGCGAGGAAATTGCAACTTCAGAAGACACTAATGAACAAGTACAAGAAGCACAGGAACTTTCAGTGACTCATAAAATTCATGAAGACAAAAAGCCAGTTTCAGTAGGTGAGGAGGACGAAGACTCAGCTTCAGTCTCTCCTCAATCAGAAGGAAAAAGGATGTTTTTTGTAGATGAGGATGAAGAACCAGCTTCAGTAGGTGAGGAGGACGAATACTCAGCTTCAGTCTCTCCTCAATCAGAAGGAAAAAGGATGATTTTTGTAGATGAGGATGAAGAACCAGCTTCAGTAGGTGAGGAGGACGAAGACTCAGCTTCAGTCTCTCCTCAATCAGAAGGAAAAAGGATGATTTTGTAGATGAGGAGGATGAAGAACCAGCTTCAGTAGGTGAGGAGGAAGAAGACTCAGCTTCAGTCTCTCCTCAATCAGAAGGAAAAAGGATGATTTTTGTAGATGAGGATGAAGAACCAGCTTCAGTAGGTGAGGAGGACGAAGACTCAGCTTCAGTCTCTCCTCAATCAGAAGGAAAAAGGATGATTTTTGTAGATGAGGATGAAGAACCAGCTTCAGTAGGTGAGGAGGACGAAGACTCAGCTTCAGTCTCTCCTCAATCAGAAGGAAAAAGGATGATTTTTGTAGATGAGGAGGATGAAGAACCAGCTTCAGTAGGTGAGGAGGACAAAGACTCAGCTTCAGTCTCTCCTCAATCAGAAGGAAATAAGATGATTTTTGTAGATGAGGAGCATGAAGAACCAGCTTCAGTCAGTGAGGAGGAAGAAGACTCAGCTTCCGTCTCTCCTCAATCAGAAGGAAATAAGATGATTTTTGTAGAGGAGGAGGATGAAGAACCAGCTTCAATCTCTTCTAGCCCATCTCCATCACTCTCTCATGATTCAGATGGAGATCCAGAAGCAAGTGAGACCATTTCTGTAAACAAGGAGGACAAAGAGTCAGGTTCCTATTCTGCTCATTCAGATGGAGAATCAGGACATAACATTTTCTTATTTGAGGATGAAGAACCACCTTTAGTCTCTTATTGTTCAGACAGAGATTTAGGATGGAATATCAACCCTTCTGTAACTGATGAGGAACCACAGGAATATCAAGCCTCTCCTAAACTGGCCTGCTATTCAGAAAGAGATTGTACCATTTTTTCACATGAGGAGGAACCACAGGAAACAGAAGAGACATTCAAACACAAGACATATGTCAAGCTGTTCATACATAAGATCATTTATCAAATTTATGCCAAAGCAAATATGAAACCTCCATGCAGTGATGACCTCATCGCGTACCTCTATGAATATATCTGGGAGAGAGTCAAAGATGAAGATATATGTATCACCGATGATTCATTTAGGAAGATGGACGATAAAATCCAAAAGATCCTGCGCAAAGAGTTAGGCAATCCAAACAAGGTTCTCTTCTTACTCAAGTACTCGGAGGAGCCAGTCGTTGCAGACTGCATGGTCACCATCTTGCGTAAACTCCTCAAGAGGGAATCTAAAAAGAGTAACAGTTTCTCCAGGTTTTTCTCACATAAGGCTCAGAAACTTTGGAAGTTTTTAACATGTTGTATTACGCCTGCTGCTGATTGATTACCAGAAGAAACCACCAGCTCCTTCGAAAGACCACCACCAGCCCCTTCAAAAGAATCACCAGCCCCTTTGAAAGAATCACCAGCCCCTTTGAAAGAACCACCAGCCCTTTGAAAGAACCACCAGCTCCTTCGAAAGAATCACCAGCCCCTTCAAAAGAACCAACAGCCCTTTTGAAAGCATCAAAAGAATCAATGGCCCAGTTGAAAGAATCACCAGCTTCACTAAAAGTATGACAAACCCAAATGAAAAAATTAAGAGCACCGAATTTTTGTTACCGTATTTACAGACAAAGTAGAGACCCAAATCAGCAGTAGTCAAATGGCTTTGACAACGGACCATTTTAAGTATTGGAAATTAGACAAAAATTGCAACTTCACAAGATTCCTTGTAACAAATCAAGATGTGGTGAAGGCAATACATGCTGTAAGAGTCTATATTAGCTATCTTAGCCTACTTTCAAAATAATAAGTAGACTACAAATACATAATGAGCTTCCTGGGGAGAATGACGCACCACATGACTACTCTGCTGTACGATGGTCCTTTAAGTTTAACTTACATTGTAATGAGATGTTGAAATAAAATAATTATTATACACATTTTTACAGCATTGGAAAACTTTAAGAATGTTTGTTATGTTTTCCTTCCTACAGAAATTATTTTAACACCCTGTATAGCCTGACACATCAAAAAATAGCCAGAAAATTCTAATTTTTTGGAAATGAGATGTTTATTGAACCTTTTAACAAAATCCCTTTTTTTGCCATATCATTTTGTTTATGACATTTTTGTTGTATCACATATGATACATTGGGCGATTTTGGCAACTTTTAGCTCACGACTATGTTAACTTTAGACACAAAAACAAAGTTTGCCCATAACATTTTGACAATATAGAACATGAACAACAGCATTTTTCTCTTTGGTTTTTTTTGCATTGCACTTTTTACAGCCTTTTTATTTCACTTTGTGGTAGGCCGAAAAACAGTTTCTGTCCTTGTTCAGGCAAAGATGCACCTTACACTTCTCACAGTAGACATGTGAGAATTGATTGCCAGTGCAGTGCTTGCATCTCTGTCAGGTTTCCCATGTTGGAAAATGATCAATGCCATCCCTTCTCATATCAAGAGGCACACTGCAGCTTGGCCTTTTACGGGGTGGTGTTGCAGTTGCTTCTGGAGAAGACAGTGGTCTGCCACACTTGATTTTGGTCTTTCCTGCACTTGTGAGAGAAGTGCCAACCAAAGCCTGAAACCTTCGCAAACCCATGGGTTTCATCTGGGGCTCGAGCTTCTTCTGGTCTCTCCTGTAGAGCTTCCATGCATTGATGACTGCCACTGTCACAGTGTGCCACCAGATGTACATATACCATCTCCGGGATCTGAAGCTGAACTTGTAAAGTGCAGACAGCATATCAAGGAGATCAACACCTCCCATGAATTTGTTATATGTTTCAACAATGGCTGGTCTGGGAACCATTATGTGAGTTTTGGATTTGCGATCCCAGCGTTTCACATTTCCCACAGGTTCAATGCCAACAAAAGAGGAAATCAGGTTCACTGCTTTGTTGTCGTACCATCTTACAATGATGTTGTTGTCCTGGTTCACTCTGAAGTCCATTGACCCTCTTCCATTCTTCTTCAGTTCTTTTTCATCCATCATGGCGCAGTCTTTCACCCTGTTAATCTGGATCGTGCCAATGTAGTGGATTCCTCTCTCTTTTAGGTGTTGCACCAGGGGAACTGATGTAAAGTAGTTGTCTGCAAAGACCTTGTGATTTTTTCCTGCTGGAAGTGTTGATGTCATTTTCAGCACAACTTCTCCCGTAACACCAACTTCTGACTTTTCTCTCTCTGGATTTTGTGCACCTTGACAAACATCAAAGTCATAAAGAAAGCCACTTTGTCCAGCACATCCCCACATCTTGAAACCCCATTTGTGAGGTTTTGCAGGCATGTAGACACGTAGATGAGATTTTCCCTTGAATGGCACCATAATTTCATCAACTGCATGGCATTCTTCAGGACGTATGCAGAGAAACTGGTCTCGCAGTTTTTGTAACCATGGCCTGAGCTTCCACAGTTTATCTTTCTTTGCATCATCAGACACACTGAGGTTGTCCTTAAAGTGAATCATTGTCAGCAATTTCAGAAACTGATCTTGAGACATCACATCACAAACTGCAGGGAGTTTTGTCTCCATCTCCCAGTAGGCTCTCACACAAGGCATCTGCACTAACCCCATATGCATGTACATGCCCAGAACCTGCTCTATCTCTATTTTAGGTGATATTTTGGGAACTTGCCTCAACGTGTCCAGGTCAAATAAAAACATCACCCAGAGAATCTAAAGATTGTTACATATTTCTTCCACATGACAGTTAGGGACTAGACTACAGCCAGTTTTGTAGAACAATAAAAGCACAGTATGATGGCGTATACACAATTTTCAGCATAGAATTGATGGCCTTATAGTGCCTATATCCTAAAACATGTTATTTGTAGTTTAATTCCTTTTTTTTTTCAAGATCCAGATATTTGTTCTATAATAGTTATAAATGATGCATTAAATTATTTAGAAACAAGAGAATAAGAGCGGTGTATAATTATAAAAATAAAGCAGATTTGTGAGACTTGTTATTATCACAGTTGTTAAAAAATAAAGGGCCAATATGGATCAAAGCACTACATATTAATTGTGCCATAAGGCTTTGATCCATCATTATATTTTGTTGATTTGTTTAGGTAGGGCAAAATATTATATGTTAAACACCAACGCAAAAAAAATATACAACGAATGAAAAATGCTAAAAACAAGCAGCCCTGTTAACGCCAGCTCCAGCCCCACTGAACTGAAGGTTGGGGTATTTACAGATGTAGGAGACACCCCAGTCTCCAACAGATGCGTGGTTTTTACAGAGGACCATTTATCAAGTTATATAAATGGCGAGGAAGTTGCAACTTCAGAAGACACTAATGAACAAGTACAAGAAGCACAGGAACTTTCAGTGACTCATAAAATTCATGAAGACAAAAAGCCAGTTTCAGTAGGTGAGGACGAAGACTCAGCTTCAGTCTCTCCTCAATCAGAAGGAAAAAGGATGATTTTTGTAGATGAGGAGGATGAAGAACCAGCTTCAGTAGGTGAGGAGGACGAAGACTCAGCTTCAGTCTTTCCTCAATCAGAAGGAGAAAGGATGATTTTTGTAGATGAGGATGAAGAACCAGCTTCAGTAGGTGAGGAGGATGAAGACTCAGCTTCAGTCTCTCCTCAATCAGAAGGAAAAAGGATGATTTTTGTAGATGAGGATGAAGAACCAGCTTCAGTAGGTGAGGAGGACGAAGACTCAGCTTCAGTCTCTCCTCAATCAGAAGGAAAAGCATGATTTTTGTAGATGAGGAGGATGAAGAACCAGCTTCAGTAGGTGAGGAGGACAAAGACTCAGCTTCAGTCTCTCCTCAATCAGAAAGAAAAAATGATTTTTGTAGATGAGGGGCATGAAGAACCAGCTTCATTCTCTCCTAGCCCATCTCCATCACGCTCTCATGATTCAGATGGAGATCCAAAAGCAAGTGAGACAATTTCTGTAAACAAGGAGGACAAAGAGTCAGGTTCCTATTCTGCTCATTCAGATGGAGATTCAGGACATGACAACATTTTTTTATTTGAGGATGAAGAACTACCTTTAGTCTCTTATTGTTCAGACAGAGATTTAGGATGGAATATCAGCCCTTCTGTAGCTGATGAGGAACCACAGGAATATCAAGCTTCTCCTAAACTGGACTGCTATTCAGAAAGAGATTGTACCATTTTTTCACATGAAGAGGAACCACAGGAAACGGAAGAGACATTCAACTACAAGACATATGTCAAGCTGTTCATAAGTAAGATAGTTTATCAAATTTACACCAAAGCAAATATGAAACCTCAAAACAGTGATGACCTCATCGCGTACCTCTATGAATATATCTGGGAGAGAGTCAAAGATGAAGATATATGTATCACCGATGACTCATTTAGGAAGATGGACGATAAAATCCAAAAGATCCTGCGCAAAGAGTTAGGCAATCCAAACAAGGTTCTCTTCTTACTCAAGTACTCGGAGGAGCCAGTCGTTGCAGACTGCATGGTCACCATCTTGCGTAAACTCCTCAAGAGGGAATCTAAAAAGAGTAACAGTTTCTCCAGGTTTTTCTCACATAAGGCTCAGAAACTTTGGAAGTTTTTAACATGTTGTATCACCCTGCTGCTGATTGATTACCAGAAGAAACCACCAGCTCCTTCGAAAGACCACCAGGCCCTTCAAAAGAATCACCAGCCCCTTCGAAAGAATCACCAGCCCCTTTGAAAGAACCACCAGCTCCTTCGAAAGAATCACCAGCCCCTTCAAAAGAACCAACAGCCCTTTTGAAAGCATCAAAAGAATCAATGGCCCAATTGAAAGAATCACCAGCTTCACTAAAAGTATGACAAACCCAAATGAAAATTACGAGCACCGAATTTTTGGTACCGTATTTACAGACAAAGTAGAGACCCAAATCAGCAATAGCCAATGGCTTTGACAACGGACCATTTTAAGTATTGGAAATTAGACAAAAATTGCAACTTCACAAGATTCCTTGTAACAAATACAAGATGTGGTAAAGGCAATACATGCTGTAAGAGTCTATATTAGCTATCTTAGCCTACTTTCAAAATAATAAGTAGACTACAAATACATAATGAGCTTCCTGGAGAGAATGACGCACCACATGACTACTCTGCTGTACGATGGTCCTTTAAGTTTAACTTACATTGTAATGAGATGTTGAAATAAAATAATTATTATACACATTTTTACAGCATTGGAAAACTTTAAGAATGTTTGTTATGTTTTCCTTCCTACAGAAATTATTTTAACACCCTGTATAGCCTGACACATCAAAAAATAGCCAGAAAATTCTAATTTTTTGGAAATGAGATGTTTATTGAACCTTTTAACAAAATCCCTTTTTTTGCCATATCATTTTGTTTATGACATTTTTGTTGTATCACATATGATACATTGGGGCGATTTTGGCAACTTTTAGCTCACGACTATGTTAACTTTAGACACAAAAACAAAGTTTGCCCATAACATTTTGACAATATAGAACATGAACAACAGCATTTTTCTCTTTGTTTTTTTTTTGCATTGCACTTTTTACAGCCTTTTTATTTCACTTTGTGGTAGGCCGAAAAACAGTTTCTTTCCTTGTTCAGGCAAAGATGCACCTTACACTTCTCACAGTAGACATGTGAGAAGTGATTGCCAGTGCAGTGCTTGCATCTCTGTCAGGTTTCGCATGTTGGAAAATGATCAATGCCATCCCTTCTCATATCAAGAGGCACACTGCAGCTTGGCCTTTTACGGGGTGGTGTTGCAGTTGCTTCTGGAGAGGACAGTGGTCTGCCACACTTGATTTTGGTCTTTCCTGCACTTGTGAGAGAAGTGCCAACCAAAGCCTGAAACCTTCGCAGACCCATGGGTTTCATCTGGGGCTCGAGCTTCTTCTGGTCTCTCCTGTAGAGCTTCCATGCATTGATGACTGCCACTGTCACAGTGTGCCACCAGATGTACATATACCATCTCCGGGATCTGAAGCTGAACTTGTAAAGTGCAGACAGCATATCAAGGAGATCAACACCTCCCATGAATTTGTTATATGTTTCAACAATGGCTGGTCTGGGAACCATTATGTGAGTTTTGGATTTGCGATCCCAGCGTTTCACATTTCCCACAGGTTCAATGCCAACAAAAGAGGAAATCAGGTTCACTGCTTTGTTGTCGTACCATCTTACAATGATGTTGTTGTCCTGGTTCACTCTGAAGTCCATTGACCCTCTTCCATTCTTCTTCAGTTCTTTTTCATCCATCATGGCGCAGTCTTTCACCCTGTTAATCTGGATCGTGCCAATGTAGTGGATTCCTCTCTCTTTTAGGTGTTGCACCAGGGGAACTGATGTAAAGTAGTTGTCTGCAAAGACCTTGTGATTTTTTCCTGCTGGAAGTGTTGATGTCATTTTCAGCACAACTTCTCCCGTAACACCAACTTCTGACTTTTCTCTCTCTGGATTTTGTGCACCTTGACAAACATCAAAGTCATAAAGAAAGCCACTTTGTCCAGCACGTCCCCACATCTTGAAACCCCATTTGTGAGGTTTTGCAGGCATGTAGACACGTAGATGAGATTTTCCCTTGAATGGCACCATAATTTCATCAACTGCATGGCATTCTTCAGGACGTATGCAGAGAAACTGGTCTCGCAGTTTTTGTAACCATGGCCTGAGCTTCCACAGTTTATCTTTCTTTGCATCATCAGACACACTGAGGTTGTCCTTAAAGTGAATCATTGTCAGCAATTTCAGAAACTGATCTTGAGACATCACATCACAAACTGCAGGGAGTTTTGTCTCCATCTCCCAGTAGGCTCTCACACAAGGCATCTGCACTAACCCCATATGCATGTACATGCCCAGAACCTGCTCTATCTCTATTTTAGGTGATATTTTGGGAACTTGCCTCAACGTGTCCAGGTCAAATAAAAACATCACCCAGAGAATCTAAAGATTGTTACATATTTCTTCCACATGACAGTTAGGGACTAGACTACAGCCAGTTTTGTAGAACAATAAAAGCACAGTATGATGGCGTATACACAATTTTCAGCATAGAATTGATGGCCTTATAGTGCCTATATCCTAAAACATGTTATTTGTAGTTTAATTCCTTTTTTTTTTCAAGATCCAGATATTTGTTCTATAATAGTTATAAATGATGCATTAAATTATTAGAAACAGGAGAATAAGAGCGGTGTATAATTATAAAAATAAAGCAGATTTGTGAGACTTGTTATTATCACAGTTGTTAAAAAATAAAGGGCCAATATGGATCAAAGCACTACATATTAATTGTGCCATAAGGCTTTGATCCATCATTGTATTTTTGTTGATTTGTTTAGGTAGGGCAAAATATTATATGTTAAACACCAACGCAAAAAAATATATACAACGAATGAAAAATGCTAAAAACAAGCAGCCCTCTTAACGCCAGCTCCAGCCCCACTGAACTGAAGGTTGGGGTATTTACAGATGTAGGAGACACCCCAGTCTCCAACAGATGCGTGGTTTTTACAGAGGACCATTTATCAAGTTATATAATGGCGAGGAAATTGCAACTTCAGAAGACACTAATGAACAAGTACAAGAAGCACAGGAACTTTCAGTGACTCATAAAATTCATGAAGACAAAAAGCCAGTTTCAGTAGGTGAGGAGGACGAAGACTCAGCTTCAGTCTCTCCTCAATCAGAAGGAAAAAGGATGTTTTTTGTAGATGAGGATGAAGAACCAGCTTCAGTAGGTGAGGAGGACGAATACTCAGCTTCAGTCTCTCCTCAATCAGAAGGAAAAAGGATGATTTTTGTAGATGAGGATGAAGAACCAGCTTCAGTAGGTGAGGAGGACGAAGACTCAGCTTCAGTCTCTCCTCAATCAGAAGGAAAAAGGATGATTTTTGTAGATGAGGAGGATGAAGAACCAGCTTCAGTAGGTGAGGAGGAAGAAGACTCAGCTTCAGTCTCTCCTCAATCAGAAGGAAAAAGGATGATTTTTGTAGATGAGGATGAAGAACCAGCTTCAGTAGGTGAGGAGGACGAAGACTCAGCTTCAGTCTCTCCTCAATCAGAAGGAAAAGGATGATTTTTGTAGATGAGGATGAAGAACCAGCTTCAGTAGGTGAGGAGGACGAAGACTCAGCTTCAGTCTCTCCTCAATCAGAAGGAAAAAGGATGATTTTTGTAGATGAGGAGGATGAAGAACCAGCTTCAGTAGGTGAGGAGGACAAAGACTCAGCTTCAGTCTCTCCTCAATCAGAAGGAAAAGGATGATTTTTGTAGATGAGGGGCATGAAGAACCAGCTTCAATCTCTCCTAGCCCATCTCCATCACGCTCTCATGATTCAGATGGAGATCCAGAAGCAAGTGAGACCATTTCTGTAAACAAGGAGGACAAAGAGTCAGGTTCCTATTCTGCTCATTCAGATGGAGATTCAGGACATGACAACATTTTTTTATTTGAGGATGAAGAACCACCTTTAGTCTCTTATTGTTCAGACAGAGATTTAGGATGGAATATCAGCCCTTCTGTAGCTGATGAGGAACCACAGGAATATCAAGCTTCTCCTAAACTGGACTGCTATTCAGAAAGAGATTGTACCATTTTTTCACATGAAGAGGAACCACAGGAAACGGAAGAGACATTCAACTACAAGACATATGTCAAGCTGTTCATAAGTAAGATAGTTTATCAAATTTACACCAAAGCAAATATGAAACTTCAAAACAGTGATGACCTCATCGCGTACCTCTATGAATATATCTGGGAGAGAGTCAAAGATGAAGATATATGTATCACTGATGACTCATTTAGGAAGATGGACAATAAAATCCAAAAGATCCTGCGCAAAGAGTTAGGCAATCCAAACAAGGTTTTCTTCTTACTCAAGTACTCGGAGGAGCCAGTCGTTGCAGACTGCATGGTCACCATCTTGCGTAAACTCCTCAAGAGGGAATCTAAAAAGAGTAACAGTTTCTCCAGGTTTTTCTCACATAAGGCTCAGAAACTTTGGGAGTTTTTAACATGTTGTATTACGCCTGCTGCTGATTGATTACCAGAAGAAACCACCAGCTCCTTCGAAAGAACCACCAGCTCCTTCGAAAGAACCACCAGCCCCTTCGAAAGAACCAACAGCCCTTTTGGACCAACAGTTTGGACCAACAGTTGTGAACCTGCTCTATCTCTTTGGCAGTTGTGTTTACTGACTTGCACTCTTTTTGTACACTGTACAGGTTTGTTTGTTCTGCAGTTTCCTGTAGCATTTCATCAGTGACAAACTGTTTGAAATACATTATTGGTGTCCAGTCACACCTGTCCTCTGTGCCTTCCTCAACACATGCAATGAAATCGACAGATGGAGCTTGATATTGTATTTTTCTCCATCTGTATTCTTTCCTTTTTGCTTTGCCCATCACTGACTCCTTTCTGATTGTGTCCTGTGTTGTTGTTGGGACCTCAACTTCTGTGCTTGTCTGGGCTACCCAAGTAGAGACCCAAGTCAGCAATAGTCAAATGGCTTTTACAACGGACCATTTTAAGTATTGGAAATGAGACAAAAATTGCAACTTCACAAGATTCCTATGAACAAATACAAGATGTGGTGAGTCAGGCAGAAGACTGAGAACTGAGAGGAGAGGAGGGGAGGGAAGAGGAGGGGAGAGGCAGCCATGACCCAGCAAGGTGACAAGGGTCTATCAGGTGATCATGTTTCTGGACCCCGGCAGCCTCTGCCTATAGCAGCATAACTAAGATGCTAATCTAATAATTAGATGACCCTCTAAGTATGATAATTTGTCTGTCTAGGACAGGGGTCGGCATACCAAAATGTTGAAAGAGCCATTTTGGACCCAAAAACAAATCTGTCTGGAGCTGCAAAAAATGAAAAGCCTTATATAAGCCTTATCATGAAGGCAATACATGCTGTAAGAGTCTATATTAGCTATATTAGCCTACTTTCAAAACAATAAGTAGACTACAAATACATAATGAGCATCCTGGGGAGAATGACACACCACATGACTATGCTGTACGATGGTCCTTTAACCCTTTTGTAACGTTCATATTGTTGTTACTCAGCCACCGTTTGTGGGTCTGATTGACCCGTAACATTTTGTGGCTTTTAATGCCTCACAATCAAACACTTTTATGTTAAAATACTGAACAGATGTTTACCTTATCCCAATTACAAGCAGTATAAACAATATATATGGTTAATATTTGCCCATTACCTTTGTTAGGTCACATTTATAACTTATTATTTAAAACATGATAAAGAAAATCAATTAAAATCAAGATATGAGTGGAAACAAAATTACAAGTGAAGCATGGTTTTAATTAATTAATTTGATCATTTTTCTTTTAATAAAAAGTGAAAATGGGTCCCACAGACCCGAACACCACACAAGGGTCAAACCAGAATTTTTCAGTCACCCCTGAAGAGGTACCGACTGTCGAACTCATCACAGCCACTGAGACTGCCATCAGAAACAACAAACTCCCGGAAGCAGAAGCAGAACAGATCAGACTCAAGGTAACAGCCGCTATCGCTAGTGCAAAACCTCCCACCTCCAATATCACGAATGAGGAAAGAAGAGCCATTGCATCCTTAGCCAAGGACAAGAACATCACCATCTTACCAGCTGACAAAGGTAGGTGCACGGTCGTACTTAATACCACTGACTATGACACCAAGATACTCAGTCTCCTGACAGATACCGCCACATATGAGAAACTCAAGCGGGACCCCACCAGCTCATACAAGAAGAAGGTGGTAGACTTACTACAGAAGCTGGAAAAGGATAAAGCCATTGACAGACCACAATACTATCGTCTGTATCCAGGAGAAACCATCCCTTGCATTTATGGATTGCCCAAGATCCACAAACCAGGGACCCCTCTCAGACCCATAGTTAGCAGTATCAATTCTGTAACCTACAACATTTCCAAATACTTGGCCTCCATCTTGTCTCCTATGGTTGGCAAGACCCCACACCACATCAAAAACTCCCAAGACTTTGCTCAAAAAGTCGTTGGACTCACACTACTTCCAGAAGAGACTATGGTATCTTATGATGTCACGTCACTCTTCACGTGCATCCCCACCGCCAGCGCCATAGACACCATCCACAAGCACCTTCTATTGGACAAGAACCTTACAGAAAGAACAACCTTAACACCGGCCCAAATCTGCACCATGCTGGACCTGTGTTTGAACACCACCTATTTCCAGTACAGAGAAGGCTTCTACAGGCAGAAACATGGCTGTGCCATGGGCTCACCAGTATCCCCTATAGTTGCCAATCTATACATGGAGAAGGTGGAATCCCAGGCCCTGACATCCTTCACAGGAACTGCGCCAAGCCACTGGTTCAGGTATTTTGATGACACCTGGGTCAAAATTCAAACACAAGAATTGGAAGCTTTCTCCGATCACCTCAACAAAACAGACGAACATGTAAAATTCACCCGGGAAGATGTAAAAGGAAACAGTCTGGCCTTTCTGGACTGCGCGGTCAAGATCACTGAGGACAGAAATCTCACCATCGAAGTCTACAGAAAACCTACACATACTGACCAGTACCTCCAGTTTGACTCTCACCACCCACTGGAACACAAGTTGGGAGTGATCAGAACCCTCCAACACCGGGCCAGAGAAATACCCACCACATCCCAAGGCAGAAAGAAGGAACAGGACCACATTAAGACAGCTCTCAAAACATGTGGCTACCCAGACTGGGCCTTCACCAGGACCTCAAGAAAGCGAGACCTCAGCAAAGGAGAGGAGGAGAGAAACAAACGTCGCAGCGTTTCCATCCCCTACCTGTCTGGAGTCTCGGAGAAGTTTAGGAGGATCCTCCAGAAACACGACATACCGGTTCATTTCAAACCCAGCAACACTCTCAGACAGAGGTTAGTACACCCAAAGGACAAGACACCAAGACCCAAACAAAGTAATGTCGTTTATGCTGTACAGTGCCAGGAGGAATGCAAGGAACTGTACATTGGGGAAACCAAACAACCTCTCCACAGAAGAATGGCACAACACAGACATGCCACCTCTTCGGGTCAGGATTCAGCAGTCCACTTACACTTAAAGGAGAGTGGGCACTCCTTCGAGGACAGCCAAGTAAGGATACTGGCCAGAGAAGACCGCTGGTTTGAAAGGGGGGTTAAGGAAGCTATCCATGTTAAATTGGAGAAACCATCCTTGAACAGAGGTGGTGGCCTGAGGCACTTCCTATCACCCACATACAATGCAGTCCTCCACTCCTTCCAACAGCAAAACAAACATTCACACCATTCCAGGAGACCCAGTGACTCATCACCATGTGACCCAGCAGACAAAGGGGAGACACCTCAACAGAAACTAGGTGAACGACCCGACCAACGACCCTGCTAACGACTCTCAGGTGACCACCCGGATCATTAGCATGCAAATGGTCCACAGGGGCTATATATTTTCAAGCTCTCGCCCCAGCGACTTCAGAACTGAAGAAGCCTTCTGGATAGAAGGCGAAACGTCTTCAAGAGAAGAAACCCAGTCCAGTTGACAGAGAAAACTACCTTGGATACAATGACCTGGATGACTGAGAATTTACACAGACATTGTAATGAGATGTTGAAATTAAAAAATTATTATACACATTTTTACAACATTGGAAAACTTTAAGAATGTTTATTATGTTTTTCTTCCTACAGAAATTATATTAAAACAAAAAACTTATTCACACCACCTTTTTCCATTTTTTATATTTTTGAAAAAGCTCCAGGAGGCCACTAGGGCGGCGCTGAAAAGCCGCATGCGGCTCTGGAGCCGCGGGTTGCTGACCCCTGGTCTAGGATAATAACTACAGAATTAGTGAGAATAAGCTCTTTCAAAGAGGTAGGTTTTAAGTCTAATCTTAAAAGTAGAGATGGAGTCAGCCTCCCGTACCTGAATAGGGAGCTGGTACCACAGCAGGGGGGCCTGGTAGCTAAATGCTCAGCCCCCCATTCTACCCCTAGAGACTCTGGGGACCACAAGGTCGTTAGTCTCAGGGAACGTACTTTGGAAGCTAACTAATTAGAGCGCAAATTGACAGAACTACGTGATCGGGGATGCGTTTGGGGCCGCTGCACGTGACAAGGGGAGCATCGCCAGGAGCGAGCCTGTGGGTCGGGCTCCCAACGTTCGTCTCCGAGGACATCTGCCCCGTCGCTCACTGAGCTTGGATGAGGACAGTATTGGCAGTGCTTTGAGCCTGCAAGAACGGAATGCTCAGGAGTTGCCCTGGGAGGAGGTAGACATCAGTTTGGACGGGGACTTGGAGCCAGAGAACAGTCCCCTGGAGACCTTCCTGGCCTGTCAAGGCCTCAGTGAATTCATGCAGATCTTCCTGAGGGAGAAGATTGATCTGCAGGCTCTCCTGCTGTGCTCTGATCAGGACCTCACCAGCATTCACATCCCGTTGGGCCCCAGGAAGAAACTCCTGGAGGCCTGTAAGAGCCGCCTGGACACTCTTGAGGAACCAGATACCATTGAAGACACGGAGCTTTAAAGGTGAGCTTAAACTAACGATGGTCGTATAACTAAAACTGTTCTGTGGAGTTTCAATTTTGCTTTCATCTTTTTAAAATCTCGACCTGAAATTGGACCAGTTTTGTGTGTTTGGTTGATGTAACGTGTCACTTCCTACCGCTGGTGCTGCGGTAACAGGAAGCAGAGGTCTGGTACTGATTCTGTACATGAGCAGCTCGCTCAAACAAAAAACAATTTTCGTAATTCATAACAGTCAGAATCTGTCAGAAGAGTTTCGTGAAATAAATGAGTCGTGTAAATGGACAGAAACGTCATTGAACCCTTTTCAATAATGTAGTTCCTCCAGAATTTTCGGAAATAAATGGCTCCATCTAGCGGCGGCAGTGGGGACGTGACACGCTGAACTGCGGGGAAAGGATTTATGTCTGTTCATTCAGTCATTTTTAAGGTCATTTATTTATGTGTGTTTTCACATTAAGGTGTACCACGCTGCTCCATGTAGTGCTATTACTCTCCATGAGGTCAGTGAACGCACCACAGAGTCCAGGAAACTTGGAAGAAAGAGTTTTGCCACAAATACAAACGCAGGAACACAACATGTGACGTGTTTGTATGATTTCTTACATTATGATACATTGTATTCACTCATGTCATGACATTGTTATTGTTTTAATAAATATATTTATTTGGTGACTTCCTGCTTTTTCATTCACTGTTAATCTGCAAACACTGTCGCAATTGTGAAAACAAAGGTGTGTGTGCATGTGTGCGTGATAAGGTTGTTATCTCGGGTTCCTGTTGGACATATTTAATTTCAAATCTCTCCCACTACACTCACAGTAACTTATAATGTGGAAAAATGTAACATCTCATCAGAAAAATGTATTGCTATCGAGTTAAATTTAAAGGTCCTTTAACTATGCAAACGTGTCATTTTGTTGTTTTTACTATTAGATTGAAGCCTTCTTACATCTCCACAGGTAAATATTGATATCAGTCGATGGTGTTCAGAGAGATATCAAGAGTGTTGATATTTGACAACTTTAGGGCTGAAAATCCTCATATTGTGAGGACTTTCTTCATCAAAGTTGTGTTTTAGATGTAATCAGAGCGGTGCGACACACTGGGGTTCTCAGGTTCTTGTGTTCGCTGCAGAAACAAGTGTGTTGATCCGTGCACTTAGAGATATCAATAACTTTATTATTATAGGAGATGTGTGAGATTAAAACAGAGACGTTATCATAAAGTGGGAGGATTTGCTGACCTGCAGTCAGTCCATGGACCTGGCGGCCATGGCAACAGTTTGGCTTTTAAACATTCATCATTGTTGAATATTTTATGATTCAGACGTGGGGCTGTGAGAAAATGAACCGGCTTGCCTTTCTTTAGGGACGTTTCCCTGAGTGTCGAGCTGAAGCGTTGACCTTCAGGACTCCTCCGTCTCTACAGGGTGGGGGGAAATTTGAGAGAGGAGGAGCAGGCAACTCCTGCTGTTTTGGAGTCTTCTCTCCCAGAATCAGACTGATCCGGAGTCAGCTGACAGGGGGCGAGGAGGAGGGGCTGCGGGATGGGGGCGTGGCTTTGCTGACAACCTTTGGACTTTCCACTCTGCAGTCAGGACGCGCAGGGACTGGGAGTGAGATGGGTGCAGGCATGGACATGGAGGATAAACCCGAGGGGGGGACGGTGAGGAGCAGAAGGAGGTCAGGAAACAAGGAAGAGACCGGCGGGGGCCGCCAGAGGAGCCAGGGAGGAGAGGAGGTGGAGAAGGAGTCCATGATGATGGAGCTGACGAGGCTGGTGCAGAAGACGGTCAAGGAGAGCAGCTGGTGGGAGAGGAGGGGCATCGACTGCAGCATCCTGGCAGCAGCGTTCCTCTGTCTGCCTCCGGGTAAGACCCCAACTTCAGCAGTGCCAGTTGTGTGTGTGTGTGTGTGTGTGTGTGTGTGTGTGCGTGTGTGTGTGTGTGTGTGTGTGTGAAACAGAGACAGAGAGATCCAGGTCACTTCACGCTTTCATTCATATTTAATTCAGGTTGAAGGACGTTGTTCCCACGTCTCAGGCTTGGACGTTTGTTCCCTCAAACTTTGGTGTTCAGCGAACTCTTATCTGGGATTATCACCAGTGATCTCGCTGGAGTTCAAATTCTCCTCTGACCCTGACGGATGTCACTTATTGATCGGCCTTTCAGCTTTTCCTGCCAGTGTTTGTGCTTCAGTAGTGGTCTGTGTCGTTGGCAAGGCAGGAACACCTGACCTGCACCTGACCGGCCGAACCTCAGGACGCCTAATCTGTAATCTATACACGACGGCCTGTAATCCATACTGTAGTGTTTGGAGTCCGAGTGAGGCTGAGGAGGCGTCTCCGACTGTTATCTTCAAATTAGAGACGAGGATGTCCAGGTCACGGTCTTATTGTGAAAGGAACAAAGGAAACACTGTTGCAAAATAAAAGCCTGGAGTTAGAATTCAGATATCACCTTGAGACAGGAATGTGTAAGTGATGAAACAAGCTTCCGTCTCTCGACGTTGCTGTGGCAACCGTCGCTTAGGCTGTTACCCCCCAAATTTGGCTCAGGATCAAAAACCTCAGCCAGAAAGGCGGATTATCGTCCAGATCTCCATTCATGGTCAAATCCACCTGATCCTGGTCGACCTTTTCAGGTCTAAGTTTACACTCGTGTGTGGAGCTGTTAGCATCCCAGTCTCAGTATGTTCTGACATGCTAAAGTACGTGTTTCCCATCACAGGTTTACAAAAGATAGCAACAATGTTGAATGTTCAGCAATGTGGCCACGAGGGGGCAGAAGATCCGCGTTTAACAGGATCGCTTGTAGTTTGCTCTGTTCTCTGACCTCAGGGGTCCCTCAGGGGTCCCTCAGGGGTCTGGTCTTGATTCACTTCTGATGTTCTGACATGACCCTGACTTTAGCCTCATGGGGTCACTCAATCAGCTAAATTAACTTTTCTCTGCCGCGCAGCCTTCCTCCTGCTGGCCTCCTCTCACCTCTTCTGCTTCTTGCTCGGCGTGATGATGATGGGGGTCGCGCACGCCGTCATCACCACCAAAGGGACCCACCTGGCGAGCCACGGCGCGCTGAGCGAATCTCAGGTCTGGGGGAAGTTCTGGGCCGTGTTCTTCATCGAGGTGAGACAAAGATCTAAGATTTTTCTCAATAAAAGTCCCCAGACTATGAGAGTATAAAATGCTCTACATACTAAAGAATGATGCTAATTGGTTTCCAGATATGCGGCTCTTTTTCGTCTAACGTCGGCATCCAGGCACACATCAAGATACACCACGCCCACACGAACGTGATCGGACTGGGAGACTCCAGCATGTGGAAGGTCCCCTTCCTTCCCCGCTTCATCTACCTGTTCTTGGCCCCTCTTGCTGTGCCCGTCATCACCCCGCTCGTCGCTCTCAGTAGGTTTCTTGACTCAAATATTTCATCAGCGAATGTGATTCTCCACGCTGATCTCAAACCTTCTAGCCCGGTTTGAGCTCCCGTGTGAGCTGCCCTCTCTCACCCAAGTGCGAGTTTATTCTCATACGTGTGTTGAAATGTTGGTTTTTAGCTTACCTCAGAGGACAGCCGGCAGTTTGTGTGCTCAGGACCATCCTGATGGTGTCGCTGGGCCTGTACTCGCAGTACTGGCTGCTGATCCACGTCTCCGGCTTCCAGTCACCCTTCACTGCTCTACTCTGCATGCTGGTCTGCAGAGCCATGTTCTCAGTGCCCTACATACACGTCAACATTTTCCAGGTGAGGAATACCCGCCAGGATGCTCTAGCCGCAGCTAAATGCTAACAACCCGTACAAACATCAAAACATTGACAAGGAAAACACACAACGCTGCCGCAGTCTTTACTACACACCTACTGCTAACGTGCTAATTTGTGAGACGTAGAACAGGAAATATGGCAACAAGGTTCAAGCTATGCTGATTTGGACCGAATCCATGATATTGAGATGTGTTTGTTGGCTCTTGATCCCAGTAGACGTGGGTAGGACTGTTCCCCGGTTGGAACTCATTGTTCTGATCAAAGCTTGTGAAAGTGGATTAGAGAACATGGGTTCTGATGTGAGGACCGGCAGGAAAATGTGTTTGTTCTCTCCGGGAGGTCTCCTCGTCTCCTGGAGATGATCTTGGCTGCTGGCCTGAAGTCGGTATTCCGCCTTTTCTGACCTTTGCTGGGGGAAGCTGGCGTCAGTCCCACCGTCATCCTGTAAATAATCATCCTGTAAATAATCAACTGGTGACCTTTAACCTCGCTGGAGAACACGTCCCTTTCAGCCTCTGATGTCAGCGTCAGAGTCCCACCTGCTCTTCAGCGATGTAGTCCGACTGGTTTATTAGGTGTTACCTTAAGACGCGCAAAGGTGCATGTGGTCTGCGTCTGACCCGGGACCCGATGTCCCGCCATGATGACAGAACCGAGAAACCTGCGCAGACAAAAGCCACCAATAAAACTTTATTGCTCATTCAGCCGTTCATGTTAGACCAAGTCAGCTCTGAAGGCTCTGTGTGTGAACGTTCTTGGCAGCATATCGGCCTCGACATGTTCTCCCCGACCCACCGACCCAAAAGGATCTACCAGATGAGCCACGGCGTCCTGAACCTGCCCCGGAACCTCCTGCTGGACTGGATGTTTGGACACTCACTCATCAACTGCCACGTGGAGCACCACCTCTTCCCCCAGCTGTCTGATCACATGTGCTTAAAGGTGCGACTCCTCGATCGCGATCCGCTCACACCTCCCCGGTTTCACCTCCTCTCTCTTTGTCCCGCCCCCCCCAGGTGAAGCCAATCGTCTCAAGGTTTTTGAGTGAGAAGCAGCTCCCATACCTGGAGGACAGCTACCTCTCACGCCTTCAAACCTTCTTCCACAGATACCAGGAGCTGATGGTGCTGGCTCCGCCCATCACCGAGCTGGTCGGCGTGCAGTGAAAGGGGAGCTGCCTCCTCCGCCGTCAGATATGCGGACGCCTCCGCCTCTTCAGTAAGACTCAGGACTGTTAGGAGTCGATAACGTGATGATAGCAAATCAGTTCTGATAGAATTTTAATGGGTACATTATTTGGAGGTAGAGCCTTTGATCATCAGCACTGGAACTTCAACTGGCGCGACTGGTTTTCTGTTGGGATCAGCGGGAATTTAATCAGGCAAACGCCAACGGGGACGGAGCTACCGTGATGACATCGCTGCGATGACGTCACTCTGACGACGTCACTGCGAGAATAGTTTATCTTAAAAGAGATTAACGTAGATTAATTAAACTGAGTTAAAGAAAACAAATCTGTTACACTAATAGAATAAAGTCAGTTTATAATCTGTGGTAGATTATTAACAACTGGTCCTCCAGTACCCGAATCATACACATCTATCCCGTTAACTTCCCCGCTTGTGTTTCCCTAGCAACGTGATTTGGTGCCGTTCCTTTTTTTTGCCGTCGCCACGGACGCCAATGTGTCTGTTTTTTTTTTACCAACTTTATCCTGTTTGAATAAACCTCTGCGTCTTTCTGCCCAAATCAAACCGGCTTCTGTTTTTATTAACAGGCACCACTCTCGTGTTGGACTTTGGGATTGTTGCCACCGGGGGCAGCAGAGTCATTAAAGCAGCTTTTCTTCCTCTCTGGTCTCTGAATTGAGTTGAGCAGAATCTGAAGAAGCAAACTAGAAACCCAAGCAGAACCTTCAGGCTTGTTCTGGAGACCGAGGCTGGAAGGATCCGTTTCCAGGACATTAGATTGTTTCTCAGTCTGAAGTTGTTCTCATTTCCCCCCCAGAGTAAAACAGGATCCAAACAGATTCAAAAGCAAAGGAACTTTCAGCCGTTCTCCCATTGGCTGATCTCACGTTTGTAATCACATGACCAGCTGTGAATCATCTCCTGGATTGTTGGAGGACGTCACACTCAGCTGGTCACATGGGCTGCTCCAGTTTCGCTTCAGGATCCCGTTGGTTCAGGTTTTCTGAGCTCTTTCACTGGTCTTCGTCTGATCTGGGATCAGTCAGGAGCAGATCAGTGATGGAGACAAATGTAAACTTTCATGTTCATGTTCAAACAGGCTGAACGTCTGCACGTGATCCTGGTCTGTGCTGCAGCTCCACCCTGTGGTTTCTCCTTTCTTTCAGGAGGAGGGCGCTCCTTGTTGGGTGTAGCGCTCTTCTCTGGGGGGGGCGGGCCCAGAATGAATCTGTGGGCTGGGCTGACCTCCTCTAGGTGTGGTTTTTCAGGCTCTTCTGATCAAAGAAGTGACAGAAAGTGGCTGATCCAGTTCAGAGAGACTGGAGACATGGCAGAGGCAGCAGCAGAAGAGAGCAGCAGACCCTCAGATGTGGACTCCATGTCTGATTTCTGTCTGGGAGACAAAAACAAAGAATGTTCTGAGTGTTCAGTCCAGAGTCCTGTCAAAGCTGAACCTGCTGAGGGCCCCAAACTCAATGGAACAGAAACCATCAAAGAAGAATCTGGTGCAGACTCCAAGGCAGCCGAGGAGACCCAGATCCCGGAGGATCTGAAGGAGTCCGAAGATGCCAAGAAGCCTGAGGATGAACCGAACGAGGAGGTGAAGGAGGAACCTCTGGGCCCCGATGATGTTGTTTGTGATTCCTGCATCGAGAACCCCCGCAGGGCTCTCAAGTCCTGTCTTACCTGCCTGGTGTCCTACTGCGAGGCCCATCTCCGGCCTCACCTGGAGAACCCAAAGTTCCATAACCACCGGCTGGTGGAGCCGCTGCAGGACATCGAGAGGCGGACCTGCGAGAGCCACAAGTGGCCCCTGGAGCTATTCTGTCGCGCCGACAGCTGTTGCATCTGTCAGGACTGTATGGAGGAAGATCACCGGGGCCACAACATGGTGACTGTGGTCGAAGCTCGCCAGCAAATAGAGGTGAGAGGGTCGGGATGGAAGGTCATGGATTCGTAGTTAGGTGGTGGTCCTGGAACTGGAATTTTATCACTCAAATCAGGTTTTAAATTATCCAAAATGATTTTATTCACCTTTAAAAAGATCTTAAAGATCAAAAAGTTAATTCATAAGTTTCACGTCTACAGCCAGTCAAGTTTTTCTAAAAAAAGAACGAAGCTGCCAAAAAATCAGCTGTTTAATCAAACATCTGTATGTTCTCCAAACTCCTCTGAGGCTTGTGGGCAAAGATCTACGCTAACTTTTCCCTCAGGTGGTTTTTCCGCCTCTAAAGTGATCATCAGTGATTGATCGATCAAAGGAAAGCCGGTTCTGTAACGTGAGCTCCAGGATGAATCTGAAGGTATTTATAGCTTTGATGGATGGAACCTTCAGCACCAGTGAGTCAGGGATGAACTGAACCTTCCCACAATGCAGCACTGATTGCATTAAAGACAATCAGGGCAACAATTCAAACAGACTATCCACTTTAAAGCCAATTAAATCCCGTCTGGGCCACAATGTTCTTGTTGCTGTGGAAACTCAATACTTGGTTCTTTTCAGCCGCTGTGACTCGGATGACACTCGCTCTTTCTCAGCCTTTGTGACCCTACGGATCTGCATTCCCTTCCAGATTCCTGCAGCGTCCAGCCTCCACCTGTTATTTGCGGAGCTGTTCCAAAGCCTCAAAGTGCTCCATCGGAACAGAGCTGAGAGCCATCGGCAGTAATGCAGATTGAAAATGTCCAAAATGACCACAAAAGCTTTTCTTGCGCGTGTGGAAATGAAATTTTTATGCTGCCAAAATGGAAAACATGTTCATTAGATATGCTGTGGGTGGGTGGGGGGGGGGGGGGTGGCAGTGGCGGGGGTCCCACCGGACAGACGAATACTCAGGAAAACACAGAAGACAATAGAGTGAAATGACTTCCTGTTCAGAGATCATGTTCCATTTACTCTACTTCCGCACCCACTTTTTCTAACGCCGACATTTAATGGTGCTACGGTGCAACAGCAGGGGTGAACTGGAGGCCACCAGGGGCCACTGGAGGAAATTTGATCGTTTTATGGGATTCATCGTTCAGCGTGGGATGAGACCGCTTCGGCTTTGACTTTTGCTGATTTGCCCTCAAATATGTTGAATTAACCATGAAAGTGAATGGAATAATGAACAATAACACGGAGTTCTGAGGCGTGAACAGCTGTAAATGACTTTTACAGAGATATGACCTGACACTTAACAGCTGTCAGGGTTGTCATGGAGACAGACTACAGGTTTGCTCTACCTGTTTCGCGATTTCGTACGTCGGATGATAACATCTGCTCGTAAACTGGGAGCACAAACGCCCCCTTCGTGTGTTATGAGGAACGAGTAATGAGTGGTGGATGGATTTCAATGTGTAGTTCATCTCAGCGGAGAAGATCAAAGCAAACATAAAAAGCAACTGTCGAGATAAAAGCAGCATTTGAGCTAAAACGTCATCTGAGTGGTAGGAAAAATAGGAGAAATGCTCAGTTTAAATAAACCACATTATCTACATACAAATTAATATCAATCCTCCTCATCAATGCGCTGTTGTTGTTTTTTTAAAAATGTCCTTGTCTTATTGGCTTGGTTTATTCCCCCCCCATAATATTAGCTTTGGTTTCTGCATATTGACCATAATTACAGTCGACTCTTTGCCCACACAATTAGCAGCTGCTGCCACAATCTTCATCCCTCCACACGGCTCATCTTTCTCCTTCTTCATGAGAATCGGCATTTTTCCTTCTTGAGTCTAAAACAGTTGGAAACACTCGATACTGTGCAGAACGTTTTAAACCATTCAGGGTGTTCAGGGTGTGTCCTCACCTTTTCCAGAGACCTGCTAATCAGGCCACACATTAATATCACAATCATGAACTCATCAAACCATCAGGGCTGTTGTGGAGGAATCAACTATTTTTTTAAAAAACCTCAAATCAAACTCACCTTTTGACCTTGATGGTACACTTTTACTGGTGTACGGTACCAGAGGGTAATGGCCTAAATTTCCTCTGAGATTCCCAGCTTTACTCCTGGATAATGAAATTCCTGAGAGCACGTTAGGACTCTAAGGTAATATTGGGAGAATACAGGAATTTTTTGGGGTTGTTTGCTTTGAACTATCGACTTGATCCCCCATCGCATCATTTCCAGCAGCAAAAATGTTCCCTCAGAGTCTAAACTTGAGTTGTCCTGCCTGGACTTGCCTAAAGAATTCCAGAAACAACCTAGTGATGCGCTGAGGTCTGAAACCCACATGTGTCAGAGTGAGGGACAGGATGTGCAACACAGGAAGCAACATTTGTGTTGTCATGAAACACCCAGAGTGATTACATCTGCCAGCAGGAATGTGAGGTTCTAATGTTCTTCTTGCTTCCACAGAAGGAACTCAGAGAGAAGCAGGCCGAGATGGTGAAGACGGTGACGGCAGCGGAGAACGCCATCAACAAACTTCAACTCAACACGGTCTCCATCGAGGTAAACGCCGCAAGGCTGATATGGACCAGCTCGCCGCAAGTGTGTCGCAATACTTCATGCATCGGGTGTGGGCAGCTATTTTTGGCTCCAGCTGATGATGCGTTGGGTATCGGGCCCACCCACAACAGCCCGGATTGACAGGCGTGAGAGGTTATTGTTGTTGGAACATTCCCGCCAAGGGTTGCGAAGCAACTATTTTCTTAATGAGCCGAGGTTAGGGTAAACCACCTGACTTCCTGTATGCGGTGAACACGGTGCCGGAATGCCAGAAAAGATTAGTTTACAGCATAGCATCGTTAGTTGGGGCTAGAAAACAGAAACAGTCAGTCAAACTCACCAGTCAGGTTCTGATAGTTAGATTACCTGTTATCCATTAGCTCGTTAGGAACCAAGCTAATGGATTAAAGAGCAAGGGAGCCAGATGCTAATCTGGAGAGATGTTACCGCGAAGAACGGCTGCCTCTATAGTCGGCCATTTTGAATTTGTTATTTGATGTCATCTGTTTCCGAGGGAGATGCATGTCAAACAACAAATAACATCTGGAAAATGTTTCCACAGAATTCCGTGACGGAGGTACGCGGGGTGATCGAGAGCCAGTTCAACGAGCTGCTTGCGGCGGTGGAGCGGGTGAAGCGGGAGGTGATGGAGATCCTGGAGGGCGAGGAGAAGCAGGCGCTGAAGCAGGCGGAGGGGATCCGGGTCCACCTGGAGCAGCGGTGCACAGAGCTGAAGAAGACGCAGGCTCAGGTGGAAAAGCTGTCCAAAAACAAAAATGACGTTGACTTTTTACAGGTGAGTGACAGAACATGCAGAACATCAAACATCTCCTGAGGTCCATCGGTGGGAAGGAGGCTGCGTCGTTATTGATGAGTTCCCGTGTCTCTTTGTTTCCGTTCTGCAGGAATATTCGGAGTGGAAGAAAGAAGCCGCTGACATTTCCCTGCCGGGGGTCTACATCGGCCTGATGGACCGCCTTCACTCCTTCAGCCGCGTCATCGTCAACTCCACGCAGGAGATGTGCTCCACGCTCGAGTCTTCCTACCTGGAAAAGCTCAAAGAGACGTGCAAGAACGGTGAGGAGGATGGACGTGGCAGGAAGGAGGTCACGGATGTGTACATGTCAGCTGTGTGTTGGGCGTGTTCATACACGCCAAGAATGTTCTGCTGTGTGAGTCGTAGCGTGGCAACGTCATTGCCTAAACACGCTACCCGTGGGCTTCCTGGCTCACCTGTGTGTCCAGCAGAGACAGGCTGAAGGACAAACCAGCCTCCTTTTCCCACACCATCGTGCCAGCTGAGAGTTCACGCTAATGAGTGCAACTGTGATGCATTACCGGGTTCTCTTTTGTCTTTTTTTACAGACAAAATGGGAATAAAGACGACGGTTCACCAGATTATTGCAGCCAAACAGAACCTGTCTGTGCCAGATCCAGAGACCCATGACGACTTCCTAAAGTGTGAGTTCTTCAATCTGTGTATTTTAGATTGCAAATGCTCTTTAAACATTGACTTTAACAACCGTGTGTCTTTGGCTCGGCCAGCCAAGCAGGTGCTCCATACCTGTTTGATTAAAAATAGAAAGGTGTCATTGGGAAAATGTTTGAGTCAAAAGATCGTTTCACTCGCAATTTTTCTCTGTTGTTTGAAACATTTGGAGTCATTTGAAGGAAACCTCTCACCTGGTTTTTCACGATCCTTCTCCAGATTCCGCCCACTTGAGCTTTGACCCTGACACTGCCCACAAGTTCCTGCGCCTGACTGGAGAGAACAGGAAGGTGACCAACACGACGCCCTGGCAGCACCCGTATCCAGACGTACCCGAGCGCTTCGAGAATTGGCGCCAGGTTCTGGCTAAGGAGAGCTTCTATCTGGGGCGACATTACTTTGAGGTGGACATCAGTGGCGAGGGCACGCACATCGGCATCACCTACAAGAGCATCGACCGCAAGGGCAGCGAGAGCAACAGCTGTATCACCGGAAATAACTTTTCCTGGTGCCTCCAGTGGAATGGACGCACCTTCTCTGCCTGGCACAGCGACATGGAAACACCGCTGAACGTGGAGAAGTTCACCCGCATCGGCGTTTATGTGGACTACACCAAAGGCCTGCTGGCGTTTTATGGGGTTGAGGGAACCATGGCGCTCATCCACGAGTACAAGGCTGAGTTCTTGGAGCCTCTTTACGCGGCTTTTTGGTTGTCAAAGAAGGAGAATGTCGTGGCGCTGGTGGCACCGGGGGAACCGCTACGAATCAAAAGCCCATCTCCACCCACCTCACCTTCAAGTGGAGCTCTTCCACCAGCCGAAAACTAATGATCGCACGCAACAAAAGACTTTCATTAAATAAAAGTGTTCATCATCTCAAATGTTATAGTCTCTTTTTTCCCCCACAGCCTTTGAAAAAAATGTGAATGTTTGTGTGGGACTGTTTTTCATCACTGTGAATTAAGTTTTTCTCTGTATAAATAAAAGTGATACCTGAGTGGGTTGTGGTTAGAAGGTGTGAGGGTCTGGTGGTGGAGCTGGTTCTGAGATGGACAGGCGACTGGGGTCATTTGGACTTCTGTTGTTAAGGGTTTGGAAATGGTGGGCCCAACTCGTGGACTGTAATCTGTATTAAGATTATAGCAGTGTCATCATTAAAAAACAAAACATGGGATTAGAGAGCAAAATTAGGAGCTTTTTCCTGTCTCAGTGGACACAAGATGGGAGTAATTGTTGGAAAGAACGTTCACCTACTGGTCAATGTTCATGTTCCTGAATAAAATCTGTCTTTGAAGTTATTTAAAGTGCTACGTCAGCATGTGATGCTAATAAACAACTATGTTTGCTGGGCAAAACATTTAGACGTTTCATTTCTTAAATGATATAACTCCTCACCCAACTATTTCTTAAACGATATAACTCCTCCTACAATATTTATTAAACGTTATAACTCCTCCCCCAATCATTTATCAAACGATATAACTCCTCCCACAAATAAACGCTCTGCAAGCACGCGCAAACCTACGTGCCACGTTTCGGTCACATGACCGACGTTTGTTCCTTCTCAGCATGTAAACCGGAAGTACGAGCTCAACTTTCCAAGATGTTAGCAGGCGTAAGTGATCCGTTTTAGTGTTTAGACTTTTAAACGCGTTATAACATATAAAAATCTTTCCTTTTACTACTGGAGGCCGATCGGAGGTTAATTGCAGCTGGTTTGCATGCTGTGCTAATGCTGCTAAGTATCTCTTTGGCATGCTACGGGGTGTCAACTAGCTAGCACTGACTTAAAACTCACATTAAATCATAAATAACACAGTGTTTTTTACACAACTGTTTTGGTTCTATATGTAGTTTCTTTGCTTGTGTATTGTGGTTGTTAGCCAGTTAACTTGCTACATAGGCAGCGTTTTAGCGTTAGGTACCTTTAGCTCGTTATCTTGGTTGATTCGATACTTAATCTAGGATATAGAATAACAGTTTTTAAAAAGAAATCAGCCTTGTTTTTCTGGAAAATTTCATTGTCTGGTGTTATTGTTTGTTCATGTCATTAAGATAACGTCTGCTGTGTTAGCATTGGACTCTTAGCATGTTCGGCTAAGTCAATTGTCAGTCGGGTTTGAGCAGGAAAACTATTAAAAAGATTTTTATAGAAGAAACAAGCTTCTAATGTGCCGTTATTGAAATATGAGAATAACATTATGTATAATTATATATGATAATATATCTTTATACATGCCCTCAGTGCCAAACAAGTGCTATAGTGAAAGCACTGGAATGAGAGCACGTTTTCATTCAAGGCATCATGTTAAAGTTCATGTACAGTAAAATAATGAGTCTCTGTGGGTTTGTCTCTTCCTTCTTCATCCCACAGGACACCAATGATGAAGATGTGGCTCTGTTTGACGCAGATGAAGATGTGGGCAAGAGGTCAAAGTCAAAAATAAAGTATGTTAACAGATGACTGGCAGCATATATACAGCATCAGACATTTGGTTCAGTTTCTGTGAATGGCTTTGACATTTTTTTATGTTCTTGTACATATAAATTAACATTATATTAATGCATCAGCTACTTCTGTATAAATGGAAATTATGTTTCTGTTCATTTGAAATTTGACTTGACTCTGTAGCTAAAATGAGCTTTATTTAATGAATCTGCAGGCACCCGGTGGCCTCGTTCTTCCACCTCTTCTTCAGAGTCACCGCCATCCTCACGTATGTGTTTTGTGAGTTCTTCAGCGGTAGTTTCATCGCCTGCATGGTGACAATCATCCTCCTTCTCTCCTGTGACTTCTGGACAGTCAAAGTGGGTCCTTCTTGTCTTTTACTTCTCACCAGCAAAGGGACAATTTTACACCTAGAAACCCTTTTTTGTTTCCAGAATATTACGGGGAGGTTGATGGTCAGCCTGAGGTGGTGGAACCAGGTGGATGACGACGGACGCAGTCAGTGGGTGTTTGAGTCGAGGAAGGTGAGATTCCCATGGTCTTGCTCTTATTTTGTTGTTGACTTGACCTGAGTTTTGACCTCTGGTACTGTGCTCTTGTTTGTCCCCAAGTTATTGACAGCTGACTTTACTGTGAGAATATCCTGTTGTTGTTGTTTTTGTAGACCTCTGGAAAACAACAGGCATCTGAATCTGAGTCCAGAATCTTCTGGTTTGGGCTGATTGTTTGTCCGGCCATCTGGGTCATCCTCGCATTCAGCACCCTCATCTCCTTCAAGATTAAATGGGTGGTAGGTGCTTTAGTTCAAAGTTTACACATCTTCTGCAGTTCAAAGTTGTATTTAAATGTTTCCTTCATTTCCTGAAGCCTTTAAAATGATATTAAACTCCCTCCCTCCTAAGTGGCTAGCTGGTTTGAACGACAGATGGACAGATGTATTTTCACCACTGGGCACTAATGAAAAGTTTTACGCGGTTTTCACAGCTATTGAAGCATTAATTAGTGGGTTATGTGAGAGTTCAGGCCCCTGGAATCATAACCTGCTTGTCTCCCTTTGCACACACACGCTGATTCCTGACATCCAGGTGATGAGCCGCAACGCTTCGTTTTCATTCAAAGGTCGACCAGCAGGACGGTTGCTCAGGTCGAAGATTACGATCTTAATGTCTGACTTTCGCCCTCACAGCCCGTCGTGATCATGGGCGTGGTGTTACAGGGGGCCAACCTCTACGGTTACGTGCGCTGTAAAGTGGGAGGCAAGACCAGTCTAAAGAACATGGCTACCAATTATTTTGGACAGCAGTTCCTCAAACAGGTGAGCTGGAATAAAAGACGCGGACTCAGTTGTCGCCGTGTGAAGCTCTGACGTGTGTCGTGTTTTCGATTGGCAGGCGCTGTCTAAAGAGGAGCCGTCGTAGAGAGCAGCTCTCCGTGTGTCTAGATCCTTTTAGCAGTTACAGTCATCCATTCAGCCCCGTCAGGTTTCTCTCAGAGGAACTGAAGCTTCCAGACTAACAGTATCGTTTTCCCATGGCATGTTTTGTCACGACATGAGGCTTGTTGCTCAACAAGAGGATGTAATGAATGAGTGTAAAATATTCAGATGTGTAAATATGTATGTAAAGGCACCGAGAATCTTTTTTTTTTTTTTTTTGTTCCAATATATTTGTAGGATTTTTCCCATTGGGATGTTTTCTGGCTTTCATTTGATGCAAACTCTATAACCAATAACACACTAAACTAACAGTTCATAATAAAAAACTCAGTCTAGTCTTTTTTCCCCCTAAAACTTTGTTGAATTTCTGTCTTGGTACTGTAGCGCCTCCCGGTGGTCTAATGTGGTAAAATCAGGCAGACGAGATTTTCAGATCATATAAAAACACGAATTAGAACTTAATATAACCTATCAATAGAAGTGATGTTTCGTTGTTTTTTTTAAAGTTGGATCATAACATAAGTTGGGAGCACACGGAAGTTTTTACGCTTTTTAAACGGGTTTATATGTTTTGAAAAGTAATTCAAGATTTACTTTATTCATCCGCGTTGGGAAATTGAATGCCATGCGTAGCACTTAAATGTTAGAAAAATAACTTTGGTTATTCAAGTTATTAGCGTAAAAGTTTATGTATTTATTTTTTTTGTCATTTAGATCTAATTATAGAGTTTACAGTCCAGTATATTTTCTCGATCAGGCGGTTGCAGCGGCAGGCAGGATGGGCAGTACCCGGAAGTAAGTCAAGCTACGTCACTGTCACACCGGAAGCGTGGAGCTACTTTTAAAAATAAGCCGTGTTCATATTCAAGGTATAGGTTTGTAAAAAAAAAATGAAATAAAATCACTGACGTTTTCACACCATGTATTTCTCGTAGCATCTTTCATAATAAAATTTCAATTTTTATTTCCTTTATATATATATTTTTTTTACCGGTTTCGCTCGCAATGGATTTTACTTTGTTTACGAAACAGGAAACGCATATAGAAAAGCGGCCAAATTTACGTATCATAGCTCATTAGCACAACATTAGCACTGGGTCATGATTGTTGTCGTTTTTATGCCTTAACCCGACTCGTTATTCACAGTTAAATCTTCGGGGGCCGCCCTTCGATGGGCATTTTATCCAGGATGATCCCGACCGAAGACGCGTCCGCCAGGAAGCGGGAAATCGAGGAGAAACTGAAGCAGGTCAGAAAGGAGAGACAGGAAGCTGGAGGCACGAGCCTTTTGGTCAAATACAGATGGAAGATGTTACATTTATGTTAAACCTCATCGACCGACTGTTAAAATGTCGCGCATCACCGATATAAGCGAATAAGATGTGCCCGCTGTGTGTAATTTCAGGAGCAGGAGACCCTTTCATTTATAAGAGAAAATCTAGAAAAGAGTGATCAGCTGACCAAGGGAATGGTAAACACACACACACACACAAAAGAAAATCAGTTTGCAGATATCAGCTTCCATTAACCTCTGAGTGTGACTGCTGCGTGTTGTGGTTTGAAAATGCTAAAATTATCTGCCATTTAGCCCATTTTTATATTTTGATGTCTCAATCAAAATTCCAAAGAGTATGTAACCCTGGTCCACCTACGCACAGCTGTTTTTTATTCCAAGATTTAAATTTCCCCTTATCTTGATTTCATTATCCTCTTAAATGTGATCTTTTATGTGGTTGACTTGTCACTCATTACCAGAGCAGCCTTCACTGACCTCTGACCTCTGCCCGAAGGTCTCCATCCTGTCTTCCTTCGAGAGTCGTCTGATGCAGCTGGAGAACTCCATCATCCCAGTACACAAACAGACGGAGAACCTGCAGCGTCTGCAGGACAACGTGGACAAGACCCTGTCCTGCATGGACCACGTCATCAGCTATTACCACGTGGCCAAAGACACGGACAGGATCATCAGAGAAGGGTGAGACGTCACTCCATCAGCGGTGCCGCCGCTTGAGTTGGAAAAAACGTGACTCCGTTGTTCTTTTTTCTTTAGGCCGACCGGCAGACTGGACGAGTATCTGGCTTGTATTGCAAAGATTCAAAAAGCTGTGGAATATTTCCAGGACAATAATCCGGACAGCCCAGAACTCAACACAGTGGTACACTTTGATTGACACTAACTGGGAGTCTCAGAGAGCTGTTTGCCTGCTTAACCGCTACACTAATAGCTTCGTCTTTGGCAGCAGTTTCCAATTGCAGTGTCATAAACCCCCCAAATCTGTACTTGTTTGCAGAAAGCACGCTTTGAGAAGGGGAAAGAGCTGCTGGAGGCAGAGTTCCGCAACCTTCTGACCCGCTACAGCAAGCCCGTCCCTCCCATCCTCATCCTAGACGCCATCAGTGTGGACGAGGAACTGGAGGTGCAGGAGGAGGTGGTGCTGGAGCACCTCCCTGAAGCCGTGCTCCAGGACATCATCTGCATCGCTGGCTGGCTGGTGGAATACGGCCGCAACCAGGGTGCGACCTCTTCCTTCCTGAGTTCCACAGAGACGGAAAGAGACGTTTTAGAACTGGCGCTGAGCTTTACCAAACGTTTGTTTCTGTTTGCAGATTTCATGAACGTTTACTTCCAGATCAGATCCAATCAGCTGGATCGATCCATCAAAGGACTGAAGGAACACTTCCGGAAGAGCAGCGCCTCCTCCGGTGTCCCCTACTCACCTGCCGTCCAAACCAAACGCAAGGACACGCCCACCAAAAAGGTTCCTAAGCGACCAGGTCAGCGGTGATTCCCTGAATATCACTGATCACATCACAGGCCAGCCTCATGATTCCCTCACTCTGATAACTCACCGGGCTGCGTCCTCACACGGTGCTCTGTAAATTTATCCTCCACTAATGTTTCTTTTCCTCTCCTTTAATCCCAATCTTGTGAGTATAGTCTACATCCCAGGTAAACGCAACGCTGCCGTGCGTGTCGCTGCTGCGCGCCAGGCGCCTCGTTTCACTGCACGTGGTCGTGTCGCTGCTCACTTTGTCATGTCTGTTTTTCCTGCGTGTGGTTTTAATGTTGAAAACTGCAGCAATGGCGACAGCAAAGAAGCTACTGAATCCAAACAGAAAATGAGGAATTAACATATGGATGATCCTCGGTGTTGTTGAGGAGCCATGTTTATTGTTAGTTCTGGACAAAAAGTCATAAATCATAAATAGATAATGTTAATTTATGGATCTAAAGGTGTTGAAATAATTCAGTTTTTGTCTGTTTGAGGCAAACTGATCACTTTAAATGTCCCAATTTATGTCCCAACTGCTCAAATTGTTAAAATGTATTTACAAATCAGCATAAACTTGGTGTCACTGTTGCTGCAGTTTTCCCTCCAGGCCAGTAGAGGCAGCAGATTGTGTGACTGCAGAATCAGGATGAATGTTTAGCAGCACGGTTGGGATCATTTTTACAAATCTGATCTTTATTCACTCACAGCTGCTTCTGTTTCTCCGCAGAAATGTTAAATAGGTAAAAATCGTAGCCGCCGGCAGACACAACCTCCGCAAAGTCAGAACGTTGAGATTCTCTTATTATATTTTAACACCTTTCATTCATAGTTGAGCTTCAGCAGCATCAGACCACAGTAAAAACAACTAACAGCACTCCAGAAATGAATGTTCTTATTTTCAAGGGATTTTTTTTACATTTTTCCTTGGAGACCTTGAAGAACCTAAACTAAATGAATCAGTCGTCTAGCTGGATGAAATGTTCCCTGATCATCCTCCCTGTTGCTTTTACCTTTGCTAAAAATGACACCTGTGAGTGCTGCCATCTTATGCCGATGTCGTTTGGAGCCAGGGGGCGGAGCCATGTGTGTTTGATGACCTGGAGGGGGGAGGGGCTTGTGTGCAGCGGTGCGTTTGAGTGTGTCGATGTTGAGCGAGCGTTTGATGTGTCTCACGTGTCGTGACCTTGTCTGACCTCCCTGCCGTGTTTGTGTAGCCGTGGTTGTCAGCGCTGCTCTGGCGCTGTAGAGGTTTGGGCGGTGCCCTGTGTTTCACCTCCTAGCTCTCTCTGTCTTCTTCTTCTGTTTCCTGGCTGTCTGGACCTCTCTGACCTCCTCCTCCTCCTCCTCTGGACTCATGTGTTCATGGGACCAGGGACCATTCGCAAGGCTCAGAACCTTCTGAAACAGTACTCACAGCATGGGCTGGATGGGAAAAAGGGGGGCTCTAACCTCACTCCTCTGGAAGGTAACACCACTCCTCCTCCTCCTCCTCCTCTTCCTCCTCATCTGTTTGGGTTCTCCTCCTCACTCACGGTGCAAACATGTCGTTTACACGCACCTTACGCATCACAACAGCTTTCATCGGAAATCTGAACAGTCATGAGTCACATACAAACACGGAGCTTTTCAATTTAAGTTTGACCCAGGAGCCATTTTATTTTATTTTATTGGATCAAAGGCGAAAAATCTACAGCTCAACTCCAAAGATGTTTATTCTGACTCTTTCATCAGTCGACTTTACAAAAAAATCACATGAAACTAATCCGGGCATAATTTTTTTGAGCGTTAATTTAAATGCATGTGCAACAGCAAAAGATTTTATGACTTGATCATTTAGAAAAAACAACCCAACATAATTCGGAAACACGAATCTCTGCAGGAGGCTGTGAAATGCATCATGGGAAATGTAGGAAAGGAAATGAAATCATTTGTTTCGAACCCAAAGATAATTTTAAACCTTTTTAAAATTTTCTGTACATAAAGCTGTTGTGAGCCCACACACACACACACACACACACACTCTTCTATGGGTGCGCTCTCCCCTCCTGCTGGGTGCTTGGTGGTTGGTACCGACGTTTTCAGGTTCAGGTCTAGTTTGGACCCCCGGTGGTTTGACTAAATCCCGGGTCCCTGCTGCCCCCACCTCACCCACCAGGTTACGATCACGACTTGAGGGTCAAACTGATGACTGATGCCCTGACAGAGAAGCACGGGGGAGCCGCAGGTGAGTGCTGGGAACTTGGAACAGAAGGGGCGCGCACACACACACACACGCGCAGACACACACACATAATAACATGACAAATCACCGGTTTAATTAATTTTGTAAAGTCACAGATTTTTATTACATTTGTTGGGAAATTTCATAGAAAGATCCAAATGAATTCACCACTTTACCATAAAGGGCTGTAAAAAACTAAAAAGAAAAAAAGAAAGCAACTTGGTGTCAACAAGACCACTTGTTAAAGATGTCAAACTGATCGTTCTGTTGTTTGTCCGAAAATAATGATCTGGTCATGTCACGCACTCTGTAAGTATCATTCCTTAACTCACACACCCTCTCTCACTCACTCACTCACTCACTCACTCACACACACACACACACACACACACACGCACACACACACACACACACACACGTATGTCATGGCTGCCAGGAGGGGACACGATTGTACATCCTTTTATTGTATCGTACGCTCGTCTTGAGTATCACGAGAACCTTTGATGATGTATTTCCTGTTTTATTCATACACAAACCTGTGAAGCTCAGACGGATCAGCTGCTCTTTACACAAATATCTTCCCGTTTGACGTGTTCTCTCCAGGGAAAGACGACGTCCTGGACATCGAGATCGACTCCTACATCCACTGCATCAGCGCCTTTGTCAAGCTGGCCCAGAGCGAGTACGCCCTCCTGCTGGAGATCATCCCCGAGCACCATCAGAAGAAGACGTTTGACTCGCTCATTCAGGTATTGAAGCTAAATCAGATACGACTCGTTTACGCTTGACTCAATCGTGACAGGTTACAGTAATCGCTCAAACTGTCCACAGGAGGCGCTAGACAACCTGATGCTGGAGGGAGACAACATTGTGTCGGCGGCTCGCAGGGCCATCATGCGCCACGACTACTCGGCGGTCCTCACCATCTTTCCCATCCTCCGACACTTGAAGATGAACAAGTCAGAGTTTGACTCCACTCTGCAGGTGTGGACGGTCGTCTCAGCTGCTGTAGGAGTGGGAGTTCGCCTTGCGCGAAGGCTGATGAGATCTTTGTCTGCTGCAGGGCACGGCGGCGAGCACAAAGAACAAGCTGCCCACGCTCATCACCTCCATGGAAACCATCGGAGCCAAAGCTCTGGAGGAGTTTGCAGACAGCATCAAGGCAACGTGCACGCGCCTGAATCTACCGTTGACGATCAATTATCGGTGATGTTTGGCTGAACTCAGACTTGTGTGATTGCAGAATGATCCGGATAAAGAGTACAACATGCCCAAGGACGGAACGGTCCACGAGCTGACGAGCAACGTAAGCCCGCCGTCGATGCCTCTCTGTATGGATGACAGTTTTTCTGTCTCCGTGGAAACGGCTAACGGTGCCAGACTGGTTGCACTAAGCTAACACTTTTCCTCCCACAGGCTATCCTGTTCCTGCAGCAGCTGCTGGACTTCCAAGAGACAGCCGGAGCCATGTTGGCCTCACAAGGTAAAACCAAAAGGGCCCGACCGGCGAGCTGCTCTGCCGCCGCGCGAGCACGCCGCTTCCCGTCGGACTTATCAGCAGACCTTGTCGTCCGATCGTAGCTTCTTTAGCCTCGGAACATTGAGTCTGAGAACAGACGGGTTCAGGATCTCTGCAATGATCTTAGATTTAAATAAAGACGAACGAAGGAAAGTGATCGGTGACATCATCAGGCCAACGTCAATATTTCAGAGAAGACTGGCGTCGACTCTCAGGCTGAATGTGGAGGCGTCCAACATGTTTCTCCTTCCGTTTCCTCCTCTTCCTCCTGGTTTTTAACCTTCATTTGGGATGATGGATTTAGTGAATACTCCAGGTTTGTTTGTTCTGTACTAACATCTCTTCTAACCTTTGACCTCTTCTCTTCTCTCCGCTCTTTTTCTACCGCTCGCCACTTTTAGTTCTGGGGGATACTTACAATATTCCGTTAGACCCCCGAGGTAAGAAGAGCAGCAGTGATGAAGATGATTTTAATCAGACAGAACTTGGCTTCATGTTTCTTCGCTTTATGAACTAAAATCAAGTTATTTAGAATTATAACCTAAGTAAAAAGTTTATTTTAGCTTATTGAAAATTCTGTTTTCTTCATAATGTAAGGAGCAAACAATAATAATTGATATTTGTGTTTCTGGAAATGTTCTGTCATCAGAGTCCAGCTCTTCGGCGAGCAGCTACACCTCCGAGTTCAACAAAAGGCTCCTCAGTACTTACATATGTGAGTGTACAGGTGTGACCTCGGGTGGGCGGGGCTTGTCCTTCTAACTGACGGGTGGGCGTGTCCTCGCAGGTAAGGTGTTGGGAAACCTGCAGCTCAACCTGCTCAGCAAATCTAAAGTGTACGAAGACGCCGCTCTGAGCGCCATCTTCCTGCACAACAACTACAACTACATCCTGAAGTCGCTGGAGAAGTGAGTGCTCCACTTCCTGTCTGCTCCACTTCCTGTCTGCTCCACTTCCTGTCTGCTCACTTCCTGTCTGCTCCACTTCCTGTCTGCTCCTCCCTCGTCTTCTCTTTACGTCACCATGCCAACTGTCCAGCGCTCAGATGCGATGGAGCCCAACAGCTGACTGACTTGCTCCTTTACGGATCTTTTGGTTTTATGGGATGTTTTAGGCGGAATCGTCACTTGAATAACGATCCCTTATCGATTAACATCTTCAGGTCTGAGCTGATCCAGCTGGTGACGGTGACGCAGAAGAGAGCTGAGAGTTTGTACAGAGAGCTGATCGAGCAGCAGATCATCTCGTACAAAAGCAGGTAGACCTTTTTTTTAATGAATCACCTCGCTGACCTCTGACCTGCTGGCTGACCTCTGACCTCTGACTTGCTCCGTTCTGTTGCAGCTGGTTCAAAGTCACAGAACACCTGTCGGAGAAGAACATGCCCGTCTTCCAGCCCGGCACGAAGGTCAGAACCTTGTTCAGCTCCTCTGAAAAGCTTCAACACCTGAACGATTGTAGTTTCACCTGAACGTCAGGATCCGGTTCTGGACAGAACGTTCCGGGTTCATAGTGGAGAATTTTCCTTAGATGTTTGCAGTAACACCAGTTCTTCCTCCTGCAGCTGAAGGACAAAGAGCGACAGATCATCAAAGACAAGTTCAAGGTGAGCTCGCGACTCGGGTGGGAGCATCAAAACTGGCCGTTTAGCCTCCGTCTGACCTCTGACCCCCGTCTCAGGGTTTCAACGACGGCCTGGAGGAGCTGTGTAAGACCCAGAAGGGTTGGGCCATCCCTGACAAAGAGCAGCGCGATTTCATCCGCCGGTCACAGAAGACGGTGGTGTCGGAGGCCTACAGGGCGTTCCTGCAGCGGTGAGCGCCGACCAATCCCACCGCAACAGTGTCACTGCGGCTTGTGTCTCCGACAACCACCGACCGTCCCAGTCCCTGTCGGACAAACACACAGAATTTAGGCTTTTGTTCCTGGCGGTTCTCATATTGATACGATCAGAATTGTTCGTTACTTCACGATGGAGGTTCTGTTTTTCTTTAGACCTCAAGCCCGTCACAGCAACACTGTAGAAACTGTAAAAAAAATGCTGTCGGATGTCATTTTGGACTTCTTGATAATGTCCCGTAGCTGCCAGCCAATCAGAGCGCTCCGTGTGCTGACTGTCGCTTTGTTCTTCCAGATGTGCCAACATCTCCTTCACCAAAAACCCTGAAAAATACCACAAATATCATCCTGAGCACGTGGAAGAGATGATCGAGAAGCTATTCGACACTTCTGCCTGAGCCCGTCTGCCGTGGCCCACGCTCCCTGAACACACCACCATGAAAGCACTAAAGCCCCTCCCCCAACTATGGCCCCTCCCCCCGGTGTTTGTACAATAACAAAACTGATGTATTTATGTAATAAGGCCATCGATGCTCATTTAAAATATAATAAATAGAATCCTGTCAACATTTTCAACAGTTTGTGTTATTGTATCAATGAGGCAGGCAAAATGAAGTTTTTTGGGGTCATTGATTGGTCTGAAGTGAAATTGATTATTAGGAGGGTAAAAAGTGATGCGTTTAATTGAATCAGCACATTTCAGCATCTTTAACACCCACACTGACATACCGTATTTTCTGGACTATATGTCGCTCCGGAGTTTAAGTCGCACTAGCCAGAAAATGCATAATAAAGAAGAAAAATAGATATATAAGTCACACTGGACTATAAGTCGCATTTTGGGGGAAAATTTATTTGAGAAAATCCGAGACCGAGAACATATATTGCATCTTGAAAGGCAATTAGCAATCCATTAGCATGGATTAGCAATAGGGTTACGGTATGAAAATAGTAAATCAGAGGAGGTGTGCCCCCTGGTATAATTCACATATCAGGACCTTCAAGCAGAAAGCGCGCAGACTAGAAAGGAAGTGGCATTCTTGTAAAATAGACAGCTATCATGTAGCCTGGAAAGACTGTCTATTAGTTTACAAAAAGGCCCTCCCTAAGGCTAGAACAGCCTTTTTTTCTTCTTTAATTGAGGAAAATAAGAACAACCCCAAGTTTCTTTTCAGCACTGTGGCCAAACTAACCAAGAGTCACAGTGTTTTAGATCCACGTATCCATTCTTCCCTTAGTGGTGAAGACTTCATGAGCTTCTTCACTGATAAAGTTCTAGCTATCAGAGAAAAAGCTAACCAGGCCATCTCAACAACTGGACCATCACCAGATGTGCTGACTGTGGGAACATACAGGTTCTCCAACGAGCCCTTAAGCTCCTTCAGCCCTATATATTTTTCTGAGGCGTCTTCGCTAATTCAGAAATCCCAGTCCACCACATGTCTTTTAGATCCCATCCCAACACACCTGTTGAAGGATGTTTTACCATTGATAGGCAGTTCTATCCTGGACCAGATCAGTTGTTCTTTAGTGACAGGTTATGTACCCCGGTCCTACAAGGTGGCAGTGATTAAGCCATTGCTTAAAAAACCATCACTGGATCCTGACGTATTAGCAAATTATAGGCCAATATCCAACCTTCCTTTTATCTCTAAAGTTCTAGAGAAGGTGGTGGTGACTCAGTTACTGGAGCACCTGCAGAGGAACAGCCTGTTTGAGATGTTTCAGTCAGGCTTTAGAGCTCATCACAGCACAGCTTCTTCTCATAGCTTCCGATCATGGACTGGTCTCTATGCTGGTTCTGCTGGATCTCAGTGCTGCTTTTAACAGTTAATCACAGCATCCTGTTACAGAGACTGGAACATGTGATTGGGATTAAAGGGACAGCACTAGACTGGTTTAGATCATATTTATCTGATAGATACCAGTTTGCTCATGTCCATGGCGTTCCCTCCTCATACAGTAGGGTTAGCCATGGAGTTCCTCAAGGTTCTGTACTTGGACCAATCCTCTTCACCTTGTACATGCTTCCCTTAGGGAACATTATTCGGCAGCATGGGATAAATTTTCATTGTTATGCTGATGACACTCAGCTTTATTTATCCATGAAACCAGAGGAGACAGAGAAGTTAGTGAAGCTCCAGACCTGTCTTAAAGACATAAAGTCCTGGATGTCTTCAAATTTCCTCCTCCTTAACCCAGGAAAAACTGAGGTCATGGTGTTTGGTCCTGAACCTCTCAGGGATAGATTAGATCACATGATCACTCTAGATGGTATCTCATTAACATCTAGTCTCTCTGTGAGGAATCTAGGAGTAACTTTTGATCAAAATCTCTCCATCAACTCACACATTAAATTAGTCTCTAGAAGTGCCTTTTTTCACCTGAGGAACATCACAAAGATCAGGAAACTACTGACGCGGCCTGATGCTGAAAAGTTAATTCATGCTTTTGTAACTTCCAGGCTGGACTATTGTAACTCTTTATTATCAGGGTGTCCAAACAACTCTTTAAGAAGCCTCCAGTTGATCCAAAATGCTGCAGCCAGAGTTCTGACAGGTATTGACAAAAGAGATCACATAATTCCTGTAATGGCGTCGCTTCATTGGCTGCCCGTTAAATTTAGAATAATTTTTAAAATCCTTCTTTTGACCTACAAGGTCCTCAGAGGCCTAGCTCCATCCTACCTGGAGGAGCTAGTGACACCTTATCAACCCAATAGACCGCTCCGCTCTCAGAATGCTGGTTTACTTGTGGTTCCCAGAGTCTCTAGGAGTAGAATGGGGGTAGACTTAAAACCTACCTCTTTGAAAAAGCTTATTGTTGCTAATTCAGTAGTTCCAGTTACTATCATAGACAGACAAACTATCATACTCAGGGGGTCGTCTAATCGTTAGGTCACATCTTAGCTATGCTGTTATAGGCCAAGGCTGCCGGGGTCGGAAACATGATCACCTGACAGGCCTCTGTCACCCCACTGAGTCATGGTTTCCTCTCCTCTCCTCTCCTCTCCTCTCTCTCCTCTCCTCTCCTCTCCTCTCTCCTCTCCTCCTCTCTACCCACCCCCCATCAGCAGGAGGGTCCACCTACATGAGCCTGGTCCTGCTCAAGGTTTCTTCCTGTTAAAGGGGAGTTTTTCCTTGCCACTGTTGCTTGTCTGGGGTCAGGCCCTGGGATTCTGGAAAGCGCCTTGAAACATTTTTGATCGTAAAAGGCGCTATATAAATAAAGATTGATTGATTGATTGATTGATTGATTGATTGATTGATTGGTATGCTAACGTAACAAATTCAACTACATGACCCACAACGAACTGGGTACGTTATTAACGTAACATATTAAAAGTTATTCAGATAACTATAGCATAAAGAACATCCGAGCAAGTTTACCAAACAATCAAGTCTAACTCCATAGACGGAGCACCGCTTCTTCTACTGCGTCGCTAAAGGAACTCCTTCCTCAGGTACACACGCCTAGAGCGCCCTCTTGTGGTTGTCAGTGTGAAAATAATGAACATGTGAAATTCTGTAACAATGTATTTATTTAACATATAAGTCGCTCTGGAGTACAAGTCGCACCCCCTGACAAACGATGAAAAAAAGTGCGACTTATAGTCCGGAAAATGTGGTACTTAACAAGACTCAGCGTTAGACCGACAGTGGTGAAGATACATGATATATTTGCTATATTTGAGGGGGAAATACTGAATATTTTATACGAGACTAAATAAAATGTTGTATAGGTAAAAAAAAAAAACAAACGTAGTGTTGTGTCAGTTATTATCACTTGTAAATACATAAAATATAACCTTAAAAGCAGATGGAGCACCTGTTCTCAGGTGAATTCGGTTCTCTTCTTGACCACCAGATGGCGGCACAACTACACTTTCCTGCTCGTGACTGTCCACAATATTTTAGCTACAACAAACTTAAAGAAGGATTAAAGAACTCAAAACTGGAGTTAATCTTACATAATGTTAGGATATTGGCAATATATATTATACACAAATCTAAATTCTTGAATGTGATCTTATATTTAAGACATTAAATTGTTCTGACAGCTAAAAATGCAACTATATCAGTATTTATTTATTTGTTGATTTAAATTTATGGGTTTCCTATTGCTTGTTATTCTATATTGTTTTTAGCTGCTGTTGCTCAACCTTTAAGTACAATTGTGTTGGAAATTCTTCCACTTGTAAGGTTTGTTTTACTAAATAAACATTAAAATAGAGTCAGGCGATGATCTCGCCATCATGTGACCCTCGAGGTGAGAGGAAAAACACACCTGAGAGCTGTTTTCTGATTGGTCCAGAGAGTTTTGAGGCTTCCTTTCACACCTGAGCACATTGGAGAAAAGGTGAGCTGCACCACATCTGTTCACCACACAGGAAATGACATCACCAGAGATCAGCTGGATAGACTGGTCCTGAACTGGAACCAGTGAGGACGAACTGGACGTGAAACGACACCTGACACCACCTGAAAGAGTTTTGGGAGGAAAATCAGAGACAGATTTAACTACAAATATTTCCTCAGCGTACTTTGTTTCGACTTTGTTAAAATTCTAAATGTACAGCATGAATAAAGAGGGACAAATTGTGTTCTTTCCCCTCAAATTGTGCAGCTCGTTAAAAAAAAAACTCCCAAAAAACAGAAGAATTTCAGAAAAATCTAAAGTCATCTTATGTTCAGCAAGTTTCCATTTGTTAAAATGTTGCGAGTGTGTGTTCTGCCGAGTGTGTGATGCTGACGTCCGCAGGGGGCGGAGTCAGCCGCAGCGACCTCCGAACATCAAACTCAGAGCTAAGGTCAGCTAAAAAGCTGCAGCCTCCTCGCCTGACCTACCGTCCCACACTTTATAAACTTTAATGTGTCCAGCAGATAACGTCAGTGTTTCATTAGAACTCCGCTCCACCAGAACTCGAGCTGGCTGCGCTGGGTTCTGGCTCGCACGCCGCCTCTCGAACGCTTTTACGAGTCCAGAAATCAATTCAGGAAACTGGCGATGGCGTTGGGTAACCAAACGGTGCCGTGAACCTGCGGAGAAATTAGCTGTGTTGGTTTATTAGCGCCAGTTCATAGCTAATTGTGCAGCTTTAACATCTGGAACTTGCCCGAGTGGTAACATATTCTGGGACTGCGGCCAAAGGTCGCTCGAATTCTGACTCCAGAACAGCCCGATCAAAAACCAGGATGTGATTGGGCTGTTTACATCCAGATGAACCCGGGGGAATTTTCAAATTCTCAACTCTGCAGTAACCAGAGAGACTGAAAAAGCTCGGATGCTAATTAGCTTAGCTCAAATGTTTCAACGTTAGTAAACCGGAGGGGGCTGAACTTATCAATTAAAGTAAATTTAGGGTCGAGGTCATAGGCCAAATCAAGTTCTAGACAGGAACATTAAGGAGATGTTCGTGATTCTGAAGTCACTGTGTGACAGACAGACAGACCGTCCGCAGGCATTCCAATCTGCTAGCAGCTTTTGTGCTAAGCTAACAAAGCGATCTCCACAGACACCAGCGGTAGATAATTCAGGATCGAATGTTCCGAGTTGCGCTGCTGGTCCGACCGTTGGGCTCAATCTTTCCATGAGGCAACAGTTTGTCTGGACGTGCTCAGAGGTCACAGAGGTCAAGCCTGGACACGCGCATCCGAAGGAGGTTCAACAGGAAGTGAACCGAAGCTGTGAAAGAAACCACAATCACGCAAACTGTGTGTGGTTTCCAGCTCCTTGCTACGAGCTCTCGCGTTCTGCAGCCCAGACTGAGTTATTCAACCCCCCCACCGCACAAATGGTTTTAATAGAAGGTCTGCATGACTGGGCTGCGGCCACACATCAAATCTTGAGGAGTGATAGTTTACTTAGCCTAAATACTCCCGATTAGACAAACTGAAACATTGTTGTTCTGCGGTGGAAACTCAAGGACCCGTTGGCCGAGTTTGTTCACCACGTTCCGGAAAAAGCGGCGCTCGAGGCCTTTTCATCCCGCGAAAACCACGACGGCTGGCACGAGTGGAAAAAGGAACAACAACCGAAGTCGAAGAAACTGAGCTCAAATCAAAAACGGTTATGAAAAAAAAAAAAAAAAAAAACCCCTCCCGAAAAGAACGCCGTCACAGCAGCGCAGGCGACTTCTGTAACTACTGAAAAACAGCCAACCACAAACGTTCGCCTCATGATGTCACTTTTTCCCCTCGTTGATCAGAAACAGGGCGCAGCGCCTGTCTGCTGCACCCACCATTAAAGACACTCTGCTTTTATCATCCCACCATCCAACGACTTAATCGCTTTGATTAAACAAACGACTTCATGCCATTTGATTTAAAGGAGATAAGCCGGGAAATTATAATTAGATCGATGAAATTCTTGTTAACGGTTTACAAAAGCAAAATCTGCCTTTAAATGAAGCCATGTTTTTATTTAAATAATGGAAAAACACACAAAAAACACATCGTAAAATAGAAATTAGACACAAAAAACAGTAATAACAGACAGGGAAACTGTAATAACATGGAGCAAAACAGAATATACAAGAAAACAAATAACAGGAAAAGAGTACTAACGTGCAAAAACCAAAATGACACCCAAGAAAAGCAGCCACACACAGTAAACACTAATAACACACATAAACACACAAAAAATATTAGTAAAACACAAAATCATAAACTAAAACTATGCAAAATACATGCAAAAGCAATAATAAGAAATAAAGAGGAATAACATACAAACATTTTTAAAACAGACGCAAAAAGGACCAAATTAAAAAAGCAAGTGGAGACTTTCTTGATTGCATCGTTATTGAACTTAATTGACTCCGTTCCCTTGTTTCCATGGTGACCCACCCATCCCAGGGCAGGCTGCCTCTGCCTTCTGCCGACCTGAGCACCCGTCCATCGCGTCCTCGTCTCATGTATTATGTGTTAAATTGTGTCCACAAAATTGAGCAAAATCAGAGCCGAGTCGGAACATTTCTGCCTCTCGGACCATAAAAGTCTGAGGAACGTGAGTTTTCAGAGCTCAAACACTGTTAAAGTTTTGGGTTTTTACTAGAAACGCAGCGTTTTACATCCATAAATGAAGCAATAAAGGCACGTGTTATGTTTCGGCCCAGAAAGACCCGTCTTTTAAATTTGGTTTCGTTTTTTGACGCCGTTTCTTTTTAGGTTGGAGAACACGTCACACCATGGAGGCAACTTCCTGCCTGGCAACCGGCAACAGGTGGAGATGCACTCACTTTAGTGGCTAAAGCTCATTAAACATGAAACTATGCATAAAAAGGTGCTAAATATGGATCTTTAATCACGTCTGACGTCCGTCGCTACTGTTGGAAACGAGCCTCCGTCGCCTCCACGAACTCTGTGAACTCGGAGTTTCGGCCATCGAGGCAAAATAGCTGTTTTTCTATTTATTCTGAAGCAGTCATTACCCCCCCCCCCCCCCACACACACACACACACACACACGTCTGCCCCTGCAGCCCCGACACCCCCTCTGTCCCCTCAGAGGCCAGCAGGAATAAAGCGGCTCTGCCACGCAAGGAAAGATTTTCCACCACTTTAACGAGAATCACAGACAGAAGAGAGGAAATGTGCAGGGTATTTATAGAAAAACGACAGGAATGCAAGCCCCCTAATTGTGCTTAGTCTACCCCCCCAGCAAAGCCTGTGAAAAGGAAACATTAAAAGAAAATTTCCAAACAGATTCAAAATTGAAAAGACAAGTTTAACTGATGCTTTATTTAAATATGTATATCTGTTTTGGAATTGTTCCATTTCCTGATCTTGATGGGGGGGGGGTCATTGACCTCCTCCCTTGTACGTCCTGTGCCAGAAGGTCACAGTGGCCTCCATCTGTCAAGGTCAGGAAACCAGTAAAACCAGGGAGGGTGGGAGGAAGATGTCAGCCATGGTTAATGTTCCTGATGTTCCTGGTTTTCTTGATGTTCCTGATGTTTCTGGTTTTCCTGATGTTCCTGATGTTTCTGGTGTTCCTGATGTTTCTGGTGTTCCTGGTGTTCCTGATGTTCCTGGTGTTCCTGATGTTCCTGATGTTCCTGGTTTTCTTGATGTTCCTGATGTTTCTGGTGTTCCTGATGTTTCTGGTGTTCCTGGTGTTCCTGATGTTCCCAGCATTCCTGGTGTTCCCAGCATTCCTGATGTTCCTGATGTTCAGCGGGATCAGGGCTGCTGGAGCTCCAGCGGTCTGCTGTAATCTCTGGATGCGAAGGCACCGGAGAGGATTAGCAGCTCCAGCAGTAGGCTGGACCTCAGACGGCCAAACGGAGAGTTATTGCTGCTGACGTCTGGAGGAAAAACACGGAGAACGTTGCACTTCCCGTCACGTCACTGTCCGGGAAACCGATCTCACCGCCTCAGCTCTTCGCTCCGGTTTTCGTGTGTGACGTTTACAGATAAATCTAAGATCCTCAGATCGGATTTCAAGGCTCGGGCAGCCTCGCTGCAGCAGCCGAGTCCCATTAGGAACCATCTAGTGAGCGAAATCAAAGGTTCCAGATGGAGAAGAGACAAAAATGTCCTTTAAATCAAACCAAACGAAGCCTCTAATGCGAAGGATGACCTCAGTCAAACATATACTTTTATTTCCATTGCGTCAGCCTCTCTCCTCTGGAGGTCGGACCTGCTGCTCCCAGTCCTCCAGCTCCAGGATCATCAGAAGAACCCGAGGAACCAGTCAAGTTCATCTCGCGTCGGTCCCTTCACCTCCACCGGAGCGGTTCCGCGCCAAATCAGCTCCTGAAAGTGGAACCGGGCCGAGCTTAACTGGGCGATTAAATCCATTAAGTGAAGCTGGAGCAGGTGGATGAAAGATCAGAGGGATGAGCAGCATGGAAAACCACCGTAATCTACTGGTGTAATCTAAAACACTCCCAGTGTAACGCAACCGCATGTGCTGTCAACGTTATGTCATTTTGCATGCAACCAGACGGTCAGAGCGCGCACATCTGCGGGTCCAAGGCTGCTGGTGTAAAAACACCCAAACATCCGCTCCACCAGTGTTTGGATTTCTCCATAATGAGGTATGGTGATGGATGGAGCTGGCGGGAATCACGGGACGGTGCACGTCGGCCAATGGGAGCTCTGGTTCGGGATGACTGCCGTACTACTTCATTTCTTTATTTACTCTGCAGGGCCACATGCTGGTGTTTACCCTCAAACAGGCAGAAGACGGAGAGGGAGGCGGAGGGATCGCATGGCGTTATTTAGCAAACACGGCGGCGATGCGGCGAGATTTTTAATCTCCTGTTGTCCCCCCGCCTTCCCGTCGGGTTGAAGACGCTCCTCGTTTGGGCTGTTTTCCCTCTCAGAGTTGGTTGTTTTTCCTTCCTCAAAGACAAAATCTTAGAGATGATAAATACGGCGTCACTCTTCCGACCGGCGACCAATCACGGTGTCTGAATTTGTGATTGGATCTTAGGTAAACAGACCATAATATTACTGCCAAGTGATTAACAGAATTAATGGCTATTGGTGCCATACAGAGTTACATTTTTATATTGAGATTTTTAAAGTGTGTTTCTCTACACAAACCTCCAATAGAAATATAGACGCTAGCACCCATGGAGGGGGATCCGCCTCAATGTTTACATAAATATCTTAAATATTTCGTGCTGAACGCGCCAAAGATGGTAACAAACTGTCTACCCTGGACCTCTGACCGAGCTCATTAACGTGAAATAAAACGTAGCTTTGTCGGCTTGGCCCACGTTTTTTTCCCCATTGGTCAGGTTCAGCTTGCCGTGCTATGCTAGCGTCATTTCCTTGGCGTTCCCCTGCACTTCAGCCTTTGTTAAGCAGCTGTTGACGCCACAGAAGTGAAAGTGAAGTGAAATGATCCAAGCCCGACCGCGGCGACATAGCTTTAGCCTGACCCAGAGGTATTAAAACCTGATTTCTTCACTTAGAACTACACGACCAGATGCCACAGGCCACCCGTGGAGCCCGACACACAAACAAAATGATGTAATGAAATATGAATAAATGAAAACTGCGGTTGAAGTCCTAACAAAAGGTGGAGATAATTTAAAAATGCTGTTAGCATGACTTTCGTATTCAGGGTGTTGTCTTAAGTTAAAAGCTGAAATATTGGAGTCCGTGTAAATGATTTGTCTGTGTGCCGCTGCCAGAAACAGGCCTGGTTCTGGGCCAGGTTCTTGTCATGTCCAACTCCAGCAGTGGGAAGTCGTAAAAAAGTGATCCGTTACATTAAGAAAAGTCTGAAGGGGTCTCATTAAAAATAAAATAGAGACGGGGTGGAGCAGCGCTGGATCAGCCATCTTCAGCATGTTTCCTCCTGATCTCACAGCTGTGCGTGTCATTAAAGATCTGATCTAAAACTCCCCGTCGCGGGGTCAGCGCAGGCCTCCGGGCCCGACTCCATCCTCCGGGATCCGCTCCATCCTCCATCTGAAACTGTCCGAAACGTTCACGCTCCACCGGCTCAGCCGCATTACAAAACCTGGACCGGATCGCAGCTGCTGGATCCGGAACCGACCGAGTCTTTAGCAGTTGAACAAACAGGAAGTAGAATTCAAATTTGCCGCGTTTGGATTTATTTGCTCCATTCAAACTTGATCTGTGTCTTTGCTTTGCGACGTCTCGCCGCTCTCCCAGTTTAAGTTGTAGTTGTTTATTGTCCGTGTCCGTATTTTTATGCCCCAGAGTTGATCCCCGGTGTTTTTGTTCACATTTTTCAATCGTTCTGTTTCTTTCAGGTCGGGTCCAAAATGCTCCCGGGTTTGCACGTGTGCCGCCGGCGTGGTGGCCTGCCCGTCCTGACCCCTCGAGCGCAGACCTCCGACGGCGACGGTTATTCCGTGTCTGCTGTTTTTCCCTGCGTTTTCTGGATGAACGCAGCTGGTGACGGAGCGCCGGATCATGTTGATACAGTTGGCTTCCTCGAGGCTCGTCAACAGTCCCTGAAGAGAAAGAAATGGATCGGGCCCCCGGCTCAAACCGCCCCCCCGACTGCTGAGGTTGGGGCCCACACAGCTGAACCCGGAGCCCATTTCCAGTCGTGCTGGCCTCTCTAACTGGACATCGATTATTTGTTCCGGTGTCGCCGTCCTGGAACTGACACGAGACATGTGACCTGAGAATCGCCTCTCGAGCCCCGAAACCACCAGAGACGTGGACGTTTTCCTTTGTTCTGCTGATCTGAAAGCGGAATAAATCCCCGGATATCTGCCACGGAACCTTCGAACAAGTCCAGTGGATTTGAGCAGCACACAGGACCACCCTTCAGCAGAGGAAGTACTGTAGATCTCTCACACATGAAGGAAAATCTGAGTCACTGCTCGCTTCCAATAAATCTGTTTGAACCGGGTCGGATTCCAACACATGCCCGCTGCGGCGCTGGGGAATTTAGCTTCTTGAGGATGAAAACATACCTGCGCTGTTGATCTGAAACCAGCCCGACAGACGATGGAGGGTCGTCAGAGATAAACGGGTGCATGAGCTGACGTTTGTGTTGACCGGAGCCTCTGAGCCGCATCACTGATCCATCTCCGGTGCCCTTGATCCTGCGCAAACTGGTCCGAATGTAACACATTTTAGGGCGGCAGTGATTTAAAAAATAAAGTAAATTGTTTTTTAAAATTTAGCTGCAAATAACAGAGGCTGCAATTCCAAGACAGACCAATGGGGGGCGATCAACAACACGAGTGGATGGACATCGTCAATACACATCCAAAAATAAAAAAAAAAAAAATCTTGATTGATGTGATACAAATCTGGCTCTAAATATTTATTTTTTCCTCATTCACGACTCGAGTGTGCGGCGAGTTTATATACGAAGGATGTGATCAGACATTATGAGCGCCAAAGTGACTTAAAAAGAGAAAATATAGAGAAGACTGATGGCGTTCAACACTAAAACCTGCAGGAGCTGCTGCAGGTATCAAAGACAGGACCTGATCCAGAGATACCTGGTTTAACCATGACTGAAACACCCCACCCCGAAATCCTCGGGAATACCGTCGATACGCTTTAAAAGGCAGCAATAGAGTCGTCCGCGCGCCTGACAGTCCGCCATGATGTCATGACAAGGCGACGGCAGGAAGTTGACGCAAACGTTAACACATCGGGGTGTGTGTGGCCGTTTGAGTAACGAGCACTCAACGAAATTAGCAAACCAAGTGTGTGTTCAAAAGCCCACCTTTCTGGTTGTGACCTCTCCCTGGGGAGGCAATGAGGTCATGCTACTCAGGAACACACTCATCCGTGAGGACAATGGAGTGGCTGAAATTTCCCAGGGTGCAGTGCTGAGCTGTATGGGAACCAATGCCATATTTTCATTTTATTTCCTGATTGACCGGCTAATATCGCAAAACTGCTTCCGTCCTCCACCTTCAAGAAGGAAAACAAAAAAAAGTGAAGTTAACACCCAAAACTGGAGGTTCCTTCCCGGTGTAACAATACAACACGCAGCACACGATGTCGGGCGTGTGGCTGTGAAATTCAGCCTGGATGAAAACAAAACCTGCGGAGCTGCGAACGGAATCCTCGCTCAGCGAAACCAGCAGGAAGCCTTAAACACGGCTGACTCTGAAGGTGCTTGGATGCTCCTGTGTGTCTGCTGGTATCAGCAGTTACGGTACAGTTGACCCAGCCTCGAGTGGAAAGTCACCTGTGGGAGAGTCTGGGACGGCGCCCCTCCTGGCCCATCAGACTCAGAGCGACAGTTGTGGAACGATTTGAGGAACGACGGGTTCAGAGGCGGCCAACTGACTAAACCCCCCACATTTGTCTGCTGAGCCTGCAGACTAAAAAGTAAGAGTTTAAGGCTTGGGAGGTGTTTGGTTTCTAAAACACGGCATTGCTAAGGTGACAGAACTTGTGACCGATCCTTATCGTTAGGGAAAGAGCCGTTTCTGCCTTCAGACCTCCGATGTTGTGGCTGAGAAGATTGGGAACACCTGAAGGTGGATTAGGAGCCACGACTTGGGGCTCCGGCCAACACAAAGCATCTTTAAATAGACGCGATGACGGTCTCACCTCGCGCTGACCCGATAAACACGCGCTCCGAAAAGACTCTTGGACAGACATCCATCGTGTGCAAACAATTTCAACGGAAAAATAAAAATCTGTGCTTCCAGATGCGCATCAACGGTCTTCCTGTTCTTGAGACAATATGCCGATAGCTTTCGTAAGCCCGAACATCTGTCCAATCCGGCTGCAGAGCCGAACCGGGAGCGTTAGAATCCGGGTACCTTCGTGTAGGTGATCCGTTTTCATTCGGAATTATCAACAAAAACATCACTTTCCTGGAGATTTCACAGCAAATGTCACATGAATCCCAGTTTTTGAAGAAACACCCTGCTTTGGGGAACAGGGTGGTCGCTGACGTGCCAGCTGGGTCTCATTTGGCGGCTATTGCCCCCTCGTTATTTTATTTAATCATATCTGTTTCCTGTTGCGGTACCTCTAACATCCGAAAATCTGCTGCGGCAGCCTGACATCACTCAGGAGCGTGTGGCGTGTGTGATTATGGGTATCTGGTGAGCCCGGGGTCCGGCCTTCGTGCGGGTAGGTAGAGACTGCGGCGGTGGCAGAACCTTCCAGGAATATCTCAAATAAATCAGGTGTGATGGCTGAAGGGGGAAAAATTCCATGTGCACTCTCCAAATATTCCTTCAACCAGGAAATCCAAAGTTTAGCACCTTTTGTCACGTCAAGAACGTTTTGCCATCGGGAGTAAACAAATTCTTTTTCCACTTGGTTGTTTTCCCGGCAGTAGAGGAATCATCCATTTATGCACCTCCGTCAGGCGATCCGACATTTTCCAATACATTCCCGACAACGCTGCAAATAACTGCGGTTAAACACAGTGATTCGAACAGGAAACAGGAAAAAGTGCAGAAGTCATTGTGATCGAGTGGGACTGGAGGGGTGTAGGGGGGTTCAAATAGGGGTGTCCCTGTCCGATGAGCTGGGCGGGGCTTAGCTCTGAAATCAGGCGTGGGTAAGAATATACAGGTGAAACACAAGGTGTAGATTCAGCCGCCGTATCCAGGTCACTGTGGCTTTGACCTTGACCCTCACATCATGACCTTGGCCCCTCCCTCTGTAAGCTTCATGTTGGCTGAGAGGTTCAGAAATCTGAAAATAGTTGGTGGTTGACTTAAAGCTGCTGTTTTGATTGTTTGTCAACCTGAGAATCGCCAGAAGGGGCAAAGTGGAGGTCGATGGCGTCACAACAACTAACCCTAACCTGCTCTGAACAGAGGGGGCAGTACCTCAACTGTCTCCGGCGAGAGTTCAAATATTTAGACGTGAATCAGAATGAACAGTGGAATTTAGAGGGAAAAAAGTAAAAACACTTTTAAAACCTCAAACTCTGTCTGACCTCAGACTTATAACATCGAGTGTTGAAAATAAATGTGAGTATCGCTGCGCAGGAAATGGAAAACCACACACGTGGCCTCTGAAGTTTA
>NC_079520.1:25572614-25575114 GCF_003711565.1 Takifugu flavidus | reverse complement strand
GGAATTATAAAACCCTCCTTTAGTTCACCCTCTTTCTTTGAATTTGCATCATTGTGAATGAGAATTACAGAAAGGTCTCAGAATTAATGACTTTACAGTAAAAGCAGGATAAATCTGCTGCTGTTGGGAACGCAGTGCTTTTATTCTTTAATGCAGCGGCCAGTTACGGTTCAGCCCGCGTGTCTGCGTGCAGGAATAAAGTGTGTGGCATTAAAGAAGGAACGTGTGTGTGTCTTTGTGCGTTTGTGATCCGATGTTGAAGCCGGAATCAGGCAGATGGGAACAGAATCCACTGGTTCTGTCCAACAAAAGGAGCCTGAAGCACATTAGCATTTAACCTCGACGGGACGAAAATGAAAAATAAAGTATTTCAATTTGTTGGTATTTTATGCTCTTTTGTCCCTCCTACTGCCAGTGTCCTTTTGGTGAGGACACGTAAAGCTTTTTTCAACCCCCCTTTTATAAAAACACCTGAGCCTTTGAAAACACCATCAACAGTTCTGGAACATTTCATCATCTTTACCAAGAACTAAAATCTTTTTTTTTTTTTTTTACAAAAGCATGTGAAGGTTTGTGCGTGTGTGTGGGCGTGCGCGCGCGTTCCCCTGTGGCAGCACAGCCGTGCGTTTGGTATTCTGCTGTCTAATAACAGCACGAACAGATTGAGACTGCAGCGCAAACCAGCTGCTGTTCTACTTTTAAAGCTCACGGGGGAAACATGCACGTACACACACACTTGTGCAGCACTATATCGCTCCTCAGCGCCGCTTTAGTGTCACATCAATCGATTTTTAATACTGATTTTATTTTTATGCTGTTGCTGATGTAAAGTGATCATTTTAAAAGTAAAACTGTCGGTCTGATGCGCCTGTGCGCGTCTGACCTCTGGGGGGCGCTGTAGCGACAGTCAGGGCCCTGGCGTACGGGTCAGCGGATGTAGAGGGGTTCCTCGGTGGTGTCTGTACGCTCACCTGCTGTGGAGGCTGTTGAGATACAGACGGTCCCTTGGACACCTCTGTTTTCTCCCAGCATGCCTCAGCACAAAGCCTCGGGGGAACGAGGGGGGGTTCGTTAATAATTTAATGTGGAGCTCTGGGATCTGTCTTCCCAAGAGTTCGGTTCTGAGGGACAGCCGGTTTCTGCTGAAGTTCTGAAGGCGGAGAACCGGGAGTGACGGACGGACGGATGAAGGCGGGAAGGGAAAAGAGGGGTCAGAAGATCAAAAGAGCAAAGAGTCCTCCCCTGGAACCCCCCACCCCCAGGCCGGCTGCAGGGCCCATGAATTCACCGTCAGAAGATACAAACATAAACAACTAATTCACTCACACACACACACACACACACCGCTCAGTCTGCCATCTTGAGCTGGTGACATCATCATTTCCCGCGCTATCATGTGACCTCTTGTGGAATCTCGATCACCATTTATAGAACCACCCCCCCCCCCCCCCCCAATAACCCCGATAACCATCCCCAACGTTTGAACAAGAGCTGGCCGCCATCCCAGAAACCTTCATCACTTAAAGGTGCAGCAGTAGAACGGCGGGAGGCGGAGCTTCATCTTCCACCACAGGTGAGCTGCGTGATCCACCTGTGTCGGGTCATTCAGAGAGTCCCCTGTGCATTTGGAGAATTCTGTAGAACATGTTCAATAATTATACGCGGAAAAAAGTCGGAATTTTGGCAATCTTTCATAGAGTGTGACGGCATTATGGCCGTGAGTGGATCCAGTGAGGATCCAGTGAGGATCCAGTGTGATCATGTGTGTGTGGTAAACATGCCTTCGACATTTGGACATCTGTATTTTACACCCAGCTGCACTTTTAGAGAAAAACACTTTTGTTCCATTATAATGATACACACACACACACACACACACACACACCCTTCACTGTGGGATCGCTGTAAAGATAAATTAATCATTCAAAGCCAAACTTGCTCCAGGCATGGCCTGCTGCTGCCTTGAAATGAATTTTTTACTGGCACCACGTCCGTGTCTTTCTTTCCCTCCACCACAGTTCTGCCTCCTTGACATTCAGCTCAGGTACTCTCTCTATCTCTATCTCTCTCTCTCACACACACACACGCACACGCACGCACGCACACACACGTGCGTCCACGCGATGTTGAGATTTCCCCAGCAGAATCACTGAAGCTTGTCTCATCAGAACAAACATTAATGTGTTTACATGATAACATGATAAAAAAGAAGAAAAAAAACACGCGTTCGTCTTCAAATTTAATGTCAAATGATTCGAATCTAAAATGTAAAACAGCCGAATTGATGTTGATTCCAGTTATTGATCATAGTTCTTTGAGATGCATCACTGAAGGCTGGAGCCTGACCCTCTTTAAAACCTCCACTCAGCCTGATCAATAAGATATGATCAACCGTATCCGATCAATAATCCGCAGGTGTGTGCATGTGAATCAGGTGTTCCTCTTCAGTGAAGCTCCTTTGTTTTTCTTCTTAAAGTGGTGTTGATTCCAAATCAATCAG